>NC_135411.1:29848014-30148014 GCF_051991245.1 Festucalex cinctus
ACTAATTAGGTTACAATGATTGCTGACGTGATTTGTTGTTTAGTTATTAGTTAAATGCTTGTCATCAGGTTAGTTAGTTAGTTAGTTAGTTAGTTAGTTAGTTAGTTAGTTAGTTAGTTAGTTAGTTAAGTGTTGTTTGAGGTCAAAATTAGAGATAGTTAAATGTCTTGTTTTCAAGTTCGCTAGTTAGATGTATTGTTTCTTTCATAAGTTAGCTGGGGAGTTAGACACTTTAGTTAGTGACACAGTGAGTACCAGTGTGCCAAAACTGCAGAGGATCTGATCAGGAACAAGGTAGAAGGTTTTAGACTACGACTGGTTGAGTCCAATGCCAGACTTAAACCCTATAATGCATGTCGCTATGGTACGTACACATATCTGATTAATAGGAACCTGATGGTAGTAACATCACAAGAAACAACAATGGCTTAAAGAAAACGTCAAATATTTTCAGTCTACAGCAAAACTAAAGAAATTGACCTCACTGTTCCAATACTTTTGGAGGGGAGTGTTGTTGGTTCTGCTTATTTTCCATCTGGAAGCATACAGAAAACACTAATGATGACACTTCCCATGGTGTATGTACCTTGTCCCCAAGTTATCCCAAAAGAGCGTGGGCGTGTGTTTTCGATTCTCTCCAATCCACCAAACACATCCCCCTCAAGCCCTCCCCTCTTCTAAACTTGTCTCACCGCCCTCTCATCTTCACAGCATATGCTCAGAATAAAACTTGAAGTATGCTGTTTTTTTCCCCTTTATTCACATAAGGGCCTCCTTTATTTGCCTGCAGTGAATTTGACGGTGCGGGACATATAGATGTGTTACAGCAAGTAGAGCCAGGTAAAACACAACCATTGCCAGGGTTTTGGCCCAATGTGACAAGATGATTCAATGGCAAATTGTTTTATTTACATTTCTAGTATTGCATAAAAACTAGAATAATATTGTATATATTCACAAAAAGCGTAGCAAATGTTTTTATTTAATTTATTGTCGGGCAATTAATTGTACAAATGATATTACTATTATTATTATTATTATTATTATTATTATTATTATATTCAAATACATTTTAGTGTGGCCTTTTATTGTGGGCAGCCTATGGCACATGCGTGTGATAATCATGTTGTCCCATGAGAACTTTTTGATATCCCAAACCTGTGAGGTGGATGACAGATCTCAGCAAAAGAGAAGTGCTCACTAACACAGATTTCAACAGATTTGTGAACAATACAGTATTGGAGAGAAAACGAGAAAATGGCATTTTTTTTTGTAGCGACTTTGAATTCAACTAATGGAAATATTATGTGAATATATATTCATATTTTTTTCACATAGATTTTTAAAAATGTTGAATTATATTTTAGTTCTCTATAATAATTTATTTATATGAATTATTTAAAATGATTTTGACCATGATCATTTTAATACCATTTGTTAGTTCAAATGCAATGCTATCCTTTTAAAAATGTTTAATATACACATACTGTGCTTAGGAATATGAATCAGATATATTCATCTTAAATATTATTTTAAGATGAATAATTGTATTTGAAAAAGAGATTTATTGATTTTTGTTTAGATTATTTTCCTTTAGTTTACATTCTTCATATTTTCCAGTGTTTTAGTCAATATTTTTATTTGTTATTACATTATTTAAAAATGTAATAAAAAATCAAAGAGATGAATAGTAATTTTAAATTTACAATATGCATAATATTTCTTCCATTTATTTATTGTTTTAAAAAAGAATAAAGCATTATATTGTATTATTAATAATATGAATCATACTACTATCATTATAAAAGGTTAAATGATCAAATATGTAAAAACTATAAATGGAAATAACACCCTACTTTAAATGAGGTGCATAATTTTCACTTGACATGACATGTTCTCCTGCCCCCGAGCATGAAATTAAGGAAGTCTCCTGTTTCCTATAGTTGCTGATCCTGATACCACTTCACTATTCTTCAACTGATGTGATGGAACGACCTGGGGGTGCCTCACACGCAGACAAATCGCTGCGCTTGAGCACCGCAAACTGGTTTTTCAGGTTGCACTTACTGGCTTCCAGAAGCCAGGACAGTTGCGGGGCATAGCGGGTCACACGGCATGGGAGTGCACGGTCACTTCCTGTTGGCTTTCAAGAGAGCATTACATGGAAGTACTTAAGTGGCGTGAAGGGCTTAAAGAGTCTCTGTCAGCAGAGCAAAAGTGGACCTCTTCATTCATGGGGGAATTGACGAGCACTGTGGAATGGGACACGCCCCCTGTCAGCTATGTGAATCACTACGCTAGCAGACCTAGGGGCAAAGATGGATGAAAACCTGGACTAATCACTGCAATACAAAACCCAAGTATGAAAAGCAAACTGGGTGACAGTCAATCCCACGCACGCTGCAAGTCAACTATGTGAACCGCTACACTAATACGGTGTTTCTCAACCATTGTGCCACGGCACACTAGTGGGCCGTGAGTTACTGTCTGGTGTATTGTGGGAAATTGCCCAATTCCACCTAATTGGTTCCAACCAGTGTTGGGAATAACGGCGGTGAAACTAACTACGCTCTTTTTTCATAAACTGACTAATCTAACTAATTATTCTCTCCATATTTGAAACACTGTTATCGTTATTGGACGTGAAATGCGTTGCGTTACAATTCATTTATTAGTTTCGAGGATCAAAGTAAGCTTACAAGACGTGCTGTGACTGGTTTTGAGAATGTCAGTTGCGGACAGTTAGAGGCACTGTTGTTGTCGGACCTTTGTCACAATAAAAGTGTCTTGACAGCTGACCTGTGGAGTCACTTTTATTTAGTTAGGTGTCAGTGACCGTTTGGATGCTGATTTACGGGTTCTACGCTTGCTGATCGTGATGAGATCCGGGGTGGACCATTACCCTTAAGTTGCTGCCATGGAGATAACTACCCCGATCGACCAGGCTGGATTTGGATGATGACCCACTTCCCTGACGACGTCTTCTTGCAGTGCTTCAACTTCCTCAATGGACTTTTGCACTATTCTAGTACTAATGTTTAGTATCATAAACTATGTCAATTGTTGCCCATTCGGCATCCATTGCAGCCTGGTCATCCTGGGAGGGGGATTACCACATCTGCGGCCCCTTCTCAAGGTTTCTTTTTTTTTTTTTAAGTTTTTTTTTTTTTTTTTTTAGTTTTTCCTTGCCCTTTTGTGGTTTGATCAGGGGATGTTGTTGCTATTTGTCAACTGTGGGCATGTGAAGCTCTTTGAGACTTTTGTGTGATTAAGGGCTATAGAAATGAACTTGGCTTGATGTGTCTTCCTTTTTAAAACTCATCTTAAAACTTGTTTTTATTCTATGGCCTTTAACACGGCATGAGACTCAGCTCTTTTAAAGTGCTTTATAAATAGAGTTGAGTTCCTTCCTTAGCATTTTCGCAAAGAGTCGCCTACAATTGCAGGTTTGAAAACTTCGACAGGAGTGACATTAATCAAAATAACAGTAGAGATTTGCCGAAAAACGGCCACCATGAGTAACAATTTGAAGACAATTTTGTTCCACCAAGAACAATTAACAACGCGAGTCGCGACTTCCGAGCACCATGACAGCCATAAAGAAACGATACCAACCGGTAAGTCTGGTTACACACTCGCCTACTACGCTTGGTGTAATTAAAAGCACCAACAATTGTATTTTTCCGCTTACCAGCTTAACCGCTTGCTCCTCACAAGGGTCGCAGGGGTGCTGGAGCCTATTCCAGCTGGCTTCGGGTACACCCTGAACTGGTTGCCAGCCAATCGCAGGGAACACAGAGACGAACAAGCATCCACAGTCACAAGCACACCTAGGGACAATTCAGAGCGCCCAATTAACCTGCCATGCATGTCTTTGGAATGTGGGAGGAGACCGGAGTACCCAGAGAGACCCACACAGGCACGGGGAGAACATCCAAACTCCACCCACGAAGGCTGGGACTCGATCTGGCATCCTTAGTACTGGGAGGCGGACGTGCTAACCAGTCATCCCACCGTGCCGCCCCTATCCAAACATGTACTTTTTCCATACATCCATTTTCTTAACCGCTTATTCCTCACAAGGGTCGCGGGGGTGCTGGAGCCTATCTCAGCTGGGTTTGGGCAGTAGGCGGGGGAGACCCTGGACTGGTTGCCAGCCAATTGCAGACATGTACTTTTTTTTTATTTCATTTTTATGGCCTCTATAGACAATAAAAGCAATATTGTGCAATGAGTACAACGAACGATGATGTGTATACTGTATACCGGTATACGTTTACAAAAAATACCAATCAGGGCAACTCAATGCCGAAAGATAAAAAATAAAACTGATTTTTGTAGATCTTAACATGAACCAAAACTGAGCTTTACACACCTGACAAAAAAAATAAAAATAAAAAATCCATGTGTCAAGGTTTATTTTTCCATTTTCAAAGAAATTCTGCTTCCAATGTTCCAGTACCCCAACATGCCAGTTCCCCAACGTGCAAGTACCCTAAAGTGGCCTGGACTGCGAGGGCCCTTTATAGCTGCTCCCAGCTCTAGTTGAAAGTGTGCCTCGAGAGAAGAGTAATTATTATTGAAAATCTCACTCAATGGCACTTGCTGTCAGTTATTAGAAACCCTACACTAGCTGACTTACAGCGAAAGGTGGACTAATTGTTAAAAATATTATGAAGCTCAAATATGTGAACCACTACACTAGTAGACTGAAGGCAAAAGGGAGCAAAAGGGAAACCTAACCCTAATATCTATAAATCAAAAGGTATTTATGAAGAGCACATTGATTGGGAATCCATCTGGCACCTTCTGACAGCTATGTGAACCACTACGTTAGCAAAGAAGAAAAGTGGACTAAACCCTGGAGTACTTGCTATAAGTCACAGGTTGGCAAAGAAGAGCATGAGTTGGAATCAACCCTACATTTGCATGAAACGATATGTGAACTAATACATGAGCAGAGTGAGGTCAAAAGCAAGACTAAAACCTGGACTGGTCGCTATAAAGCACAGTGTTATTTTGGAGATATGCTGAGTAAAAATTGACCCCGCACCCATTTTATGAAACGCAGCTATATGAACCACTAGCAGATGAGGGCGAAATGTGGAGCGCACCTTGGACCACTTAGCAAGTATTTTCAGACACTGAGCCCTCCCTAGCCTTCACATTTTACGTGAACACGTGCATTAATGAGCTGCACTTCAGGTACGTGTATTTATAGCGGCTGTAAAGGGCGCTTACTCGCTGTCGTTCACCAGTCTAATGACTTTTCCTCTGCCACTCACCAGTCAGTCTGACTTGAGGCCACAGGGAGCCTATACAAACTATACTCTAGGCCTATGGGGGTTATTTACATTCTCTCTCTCTCTAGGTAGATGAAAAAGTTTTTAAAATTTCCTAAAAAGTTACCATAACGTGTCCAAAACGAGGAAAAAGCAGAAAATTACCATAAAATATCCAGAGAATTTAATTAAAAAAGAAAGGGGGAAAAAAAAAAAACGGTAGAAAAGAAAACGTTACAAAAAGGAACCATAAAATGTTCAAAAACAAAAAACAAAAGACAGAAAACTATCAGAAAATATCTTTGGAATTAAAACAAAAACAAAAAAGTCAGAAAATAATTTTGAAAATGAAAGAAGAAGAAAAAAAGCAGAAAATAAAAGGTTCAAAAAGTAACCATAAAATATCCATAAACAAAAGGAAAAAGATGGAAAATTTCCATAACAGGTTTTTGGAAGTCAGAAGATTTATAATAAAAAAAAAAAAAGGCAGAAAATAAAATGTTCCAAAAGTAACTATGAAATGTCCAACAACAAAAGAAGAAATCCCGAAAATGAACACGTCAACAAAACTGCCAAAAATGTGAGAAATTTGACAGAAAGAAAAAAGTGTAAAAATATATGAAAAATTATGTATGGAAAATTACCCCCAAACTCCAAAAACGGAAGCTTAAAGGTAGAAGATGCTGCTGTAATATTTTTGTATTGTGGTGCAGGTCTAATTAGCTCTTGGGCCCTCAGTACATTAGACTAACATTAACACGCTGTTTCCTTCATCACAATTGTCAAATGTTTTGTGGCTCAAGACAGATTTTTGGTTATTTATAGGGCCTAAAATGGCTCTTTTGACAGGAAAGGTTCCAGGACCCCTGCATTAGCCATTCATTTGAAAGACTGATAATAAATAGTAAAGGTAATTAATATTATTATTGTGGCTATTGCATATTTTGTTTTGAGCACGTTTACTACAAATGCATCCACTAATAACATCCATCCATCCATCCATCCATCCATCCATCCATCCATCCATCCATTTTCTTGACCGCTTATTCCTCACAAGGGTCGCGGGGCTAATAATAACAATAAATAAATAAATATCCTTTTACTTAATAGCAACGATGTCTGACATAATTGAGCAGAAGGAGTTGCCTCCTTTTTCCTCCCTGGTCTTCTCCACTGCGCATCTTCCCTCCTCCTCCGTCTGTGCATCTCCCGGCTGCAGTCGCATGCGTGTGCCTCGGGAAGATTACAAAGAGGCGCTTTGTGAGGCGGGATGCAGCTGCTGAAATCTGACTAGATCCAGCTGAAGAGAGAAGGGAGCAGGTGGGTCAACAACCCCACTCGGGCCGTTCCCAGAATATCAGGCTGCAGCGCATAGGCCCTTTACCACCCCCCAAATAGCCATCCCGGCCCACAAACATGTATAGAACACACATGTACACACAAACATCAGGCTGCATTCTAAAAAGTGTGCCAATGTACACATATAACATACACAAAGGTTCAAAACAAGCATACATCACCACAATGGTACTGAATAGAGCCACCATTTCCAAGACAGCTTTTCTTGTAAACGTCACAAAAGTTCATAAAAAATGTTGGTTTGTTGTTTATTTAGACACCTTTGTAGGAACCGTGTTATTTTTGGAAGTTTGTGGTGTTATCTGGTGTATGTGAAACCAACTTCTGTATTCAGCAGAACAGGTGAAAGCACTTCTTTCCGGCATTGGTAAATGGCGGAACCTAATAGCAGGGGACCAGGACAAAACACTGTATGAACTTTAAATGGATACATTATGTGTTTGGCTTTGCACAAGGCATCTTCGACAGCTATCACAGATTAGAATATCTGACGTTTACACTATGGCCATGTTGACAAAAATGATATTTTATAAACAAACATACATGATTTTTCATACATGATGTTTAACTTTTGTCCACCGACACCAGCCATAAAGAAAACAAAATGTTAGCAAGTTTGGCTTCAAACCATCATCAAGTGGTTGTTATGCTAGTTATCACCTCACAGCAGGAAGTACGCTAACCTGTTTCTGGGTTTGGACATGTGACGTTCCACGGTATAGTAGATTCATTGAGTATTTTCCGTATTTACATCGGGGTTTGCTCCCTAATTGTCGACAGATTGTGGTCTTGCTGTGCTTTTGTTCTTTTTCTGATGTATGCCATTGCTAACCCAAGTTCTACTTAATTCATGCAGTATTGTTTATTGCTAATGTGATCAGGCACAACTTTGACTTTTTGAGGATTTTAAACGCATAAAGAAGTCCACTGCTCTGGGTACTTACGGGAAAAAAATAAAAAATAAAAAATCAGATGCTTTCGCTGTGATGCTGACTGAGCAATAGCTGTGTTTGTGTTTTTACTAAAAAGTCTCTATATACATTTTTTTTTTTTTTTTTTTTTTGGGGTGGGGGGCAAAGTTTTGTTGAAATCACTTTGTTTTGTGTGGTGATACTTCATGACAAACAATGAGATTTTATAACAATATAGGCAGACCTCTGCCAAGGCCTCATAGTCCTAATCTGGATTTTTAAGGAGAGTGGGTGTGCTCTCTCTATTCAGATGTTGAAGGGGGTGCGTGGCTGGTCTCCAGCCTAATCATCTGCAGAGAAGTGACTTTGTTCAACATGTGCATGCTCCATGGGAACAGGCAGCAAGGATATGGATGACATTTTCCCTTCTTTTGATACTCACAAAAGTCATATGCTAATGGGATGCGAAGGAGTTGGAGGAGCTCAAAGCCGCCATCAGCTGCATAAAATATGTTTCTCCTTACTGACGTCCTGACTGGGAGTTTTGACGCACATGCCACACTCCCCCACAACACCCCTCAACCCCCACCCCACCCGCCGTGTGTGCAGCAATCCCTCCTTCTGTGCCTCCCTGAAAACCAATGTATTCACACTTTGAAAGAACCCACTGTCTGGCCCACCAACACCACCAAGTATTACGATGCGGCCAGTTTGGTATGCAATCATTTGTTTTTTTGTTGTTGTTGTCAAAAGTGATAAGAACACCTAAATAACCACTCCACAACACCCTTGTGCTGGCATGCCAACCACAGTGTTATGGTACCCCAAAAGTAGGACAAAATTCCCCGCTGTTGGTTCGGTTTTTCAGCAATTTCATAAATATAGCCGGGAAATATATCATATTCCTTGAGTTACTGAACACAATTTTTGAGCTTATTTTGAGAAGATATGATCTGCTAAGTGCAGTGTGAAAAGGGCTTTATCCTCACTCAAGGTCACAGCGGGAGCTGGAGCCAATCCCAGCTAAATTTGGGCAAGGTACATCCGGGCCTGGTGGTCATCCACCAATCACAGGGCACAACAAGCATTTCCATAATCACGTGGATGAACTCTGTCTGTCTTGTGGAAAAACATTACTAACCATGGGAAAAATTGGTTTCGCTTCTCTCCCTTCTTCTCTCCGATTTCTACGATTGACTCTTTTATTAGTTGATACTTTCCGGTCACGAGGTGAAACGTTCACGATAAACTATCATGCCAATCATCTGTTTGTCATTTAATTGATAGCCGGCAGACTTTTCGAGTTCCTGAGTATCTTTTGTTGAGACAGGGCAGATATCTCACACAAGCTCACACACCCGTAGGAAAAACAAGGCTTTCATACGTCATGCTGTGTTCTGGGTTATTATTCATGTTCTTATCTGTCACTGTGGTTCATCTGATCCACACCGAGGGTCATTTGAGGTTCTCCACTCGCCCGGTGGAAGGTGAATATTGAAGACGTGTGTGTTTTTTTAAAAATGAGTCAAACCATTAACTATATCATCAACTCTGCACACATTTGTGGGTGCGTGGAAGTTATGGTTTAAATACTTTTCATGTTTTTTTTTCACCCTCAACACTCCTGTGGCCATTTAATTGGCCATTACTGCCATTTATATTCATTTACTGTAAATCATTTAATCTGTCATGTTAAATTACCCTTCGTTGTGACTTGCAAAATGAAGCCAGATGTTGTTACCATGGCGCTGGGGCACAGTGTTTTGCCTTTTTGCTGCTGTGTCATCCTTAAGCAACCCCAATAATCGCCCGCCCAACCCAAGTGCAGTTCATTGTAACGTCTAAGTTCAATTCACTTTCATTGAATCTTTATGGATGACTCATATTTGAACTTCTCTGTTCACTCTGCGACTGTACAGTTATTTAATTTTGGTCATGATGGTGGTACTTGAAGTATTTTTTATTGGTAGTTTGCAAAATGAAAAATTTGCAAACCCCTACTCGAGACCAACAAGTGAGCCACCATTTCTGTCCACGCCCCACTAGCCGCCATTTTTCACATCTGCTTCCTGGAGAAGCAGCGGGGAAGTCTCGGCGAGGCCTCCGAGTGGAGCGAACGCGCCATGTGCGCGCACATGCGAGTCCAGAATGGGATTTTTTTTTCCCTCCATGTGTGCGCGCGCTCTTGTGCTCGCTTCTTTTTCAAAGCGTATTGCTGAGTATGTGTTGAAAGGTCGAGAGCGCTCTCCGAGGAGGTTTGTTTGTTTGTTTGGTTCACAGAGGATGCTGTGGTGAGACAACAAGACAAAGGCTTTGCACGTGGCTATTTGAACATTTGAATTGGGTTAGGGACATTTTTCATTTATCACTGTCTGTATAAATTAAGCCTGCGACATATTTAGTAATAGTATGTGTATTAGTATCCAGATACATAAACAAATACAGTGCAGCTTAAGTTGTAAAGCAGAGTTAAAGACGTTTAGTGGTACCTCAGACTGTTTAGGTTTGATGTCAGACTGGTTCACACATTTGATAAAGAATCAGACGAGTGTGGCTATTAATGCAGAATGAGAATTTATCATTCCCTTTAATAATGCATGTTTTATGAAGAATTAATTTTTAAAAAACACGAGATTTTTTTTTCATTCACTTCACAGGCGTCAAAGTTCAGTCCTCGAGGGCAAGAGTCCTGCATGTTTTAGAGGTTTCCCTTGTCCAGCACAGCTGATTCAAATGATCAGCGCATCAACAAGCTATGCAGGAGCCTGATAATGATTGGGATCATTGAGTCAGGTGTGTTGGGAATAGGGAAACCTCGAAAACATGCAGGACTCCGGCCCTCCAGGACCAAACTTTGACGTCTGCGATGTGTTTCTTTTATGGACCTTGAATTTAAGAAACAAATTCTAAAAGCATTTAATCAGTCTTTCGATTTTTTCTTACGCTCGAGCCAAAGCATTAACAAATATTGTTGTCTGCCTCATTTATTTGCTAAAGAGATGACAAACTATTCATATCCGTAACCGTAGTGAGGATAAGCGGTTTGGAAAATGGATGGATAGAACGATTGATTGTTCACTATTCTAAAAATAAACTATTTAAGCAGTGGTTATTTTATATTTGTTTGTTTTAATCTATACTGTCCTTATTTTCTTTTCATTATTATTATTATTATCCATCCATCCATCCATCCATCCATTTTCTTGACCGCTTATTCCTCACAAGGGTCGCGGGGATTATTATTATTATTATTATTATTATTATTATTATTATTATTATTATTATTATTATTTTCTTTTACATTATTGTCATCATATGTCGTTAAATCTGTTCCTCTTCATACAAAAAGCAAGTTTATGGTTTGCCTTGTTTTTTTGTTTTTTTTCACGTTGAGATCTTAAAGCCCAGATACATACAATACATGCAAACTGTACAAATTGGGATTTTGTACAGGGTGGTTGTTCCATTACACACCTGCTCATGCATAAAAACATTTACTATGTCGATTAGCGGCTCAGACATTGACTGTAAGGTCATAAATCAATATGCCATAAATTTCATTATTTCATTTTAAAACCCATGACCAGTACTTTCAAGTGCAATGTATCATTAAAGAAAATATAAGTCAAATATTTCATCACATGTATTCAATGAGGAGGGAGGCCAGCGTGCGTGTAATCGATCACACTGTCCTACGGTAACGATGGTCTTGTTCATCTGTTCTTGTGACCATGCAATACGTAACATAACCTATAAGGAAAACATGCAAACAACCAAACAGAACTAGCGTCAAACAGGGAAGTAAAGCGTGTTGGTGTAACTGTCGTATCTGCAGCCGTCATTTCCCTATTTGTCTACCAACCACGGCGGAATGTGAACGCTGATAGACATCCACCACTTTGCATCCCCAAACCGACTTGTCCATACTGAAAATGGACCCCAGCATAGTATTTGTCTATGCAAACGCCTTCACTCTCCCGTGTTCTGCATACGGCACATCACCATGCAGAATTTGGGGAGGAAAATAAGATGCAAAATTGATGGTTTGCATTTTATAGTATAATTTTTTTAGGTGACACCACTGGCCTGAGTTTTTCTCTGGACTTTTGCACACTAAGGCAAATGTTTGCTTAGCGTTCTCTAGCCAAACTCATGTATATGTTGGGAGGTTAAACTTCTCGTGCCAAGAATTGAATTTTCCTTAAGTGCTGACAACTGTAAAAACTAAAAGTTGATGTCGCAGAGACGTGACTGAAAGTAATTACAGGCATTTAAAGAAGGGAGAAAATGAAATCGTTTTCAGCTTTTGGAGATCTGATGCATTATTATGCGGTCTGTCCACAATTTCTCTTTTAATTTAAAAATGTGGAGCCACATACATGATCATTTTGGCTGGATTTACACTGCTGGTCCAAGTGCCCAATTTCCACTTTTTTTTCCTACTTCCATGTATATTTTAAGTGACATTAACTCAGTACATCGACAACATAGAGTCATAGACCAGGAGGTGACTCTTTCTGATATTGATTTAAATGAGGTCACCTCCAATTGATGCCAGTATTTGGTTTATTTTATTTAATGAATGAAACAGCTCTAGTGTACCATTAGAGCTGATTATTTGGTCTATGTTTTGCCATGGTTTAGATTTGTTCATTTTTTTCATGTGTTTGTTTTGCTTGGGCTGGCAAGGGTGCGTAAACAAATATTAACTAACCTTGCACTCAAAGATGAATAAGTCACGCTAGCAATGCAGCTGTTGCTAAAATAGGCTTCTTTTTTTTTTTTTTTTATCAGGCACGTCTTGTGTACATTCACATTGGTGAGGGGCGTGGATGATGTAAGGCTACATTTGCTAGCAGTTTGAAAATGGAAAACTACCCTGGGTCTTAAACTAGATTATCCAAGAATATGCCCTAACTATGAGCAGGGTTGGGGAATCCAGGTCCAGAAAGTACAAACTTGAAAGAGTTTGGCTTCAGCCGTAAGTGCTCCTAACAGGTGGAGACAAGCTCGTCTACCTGCCAGTGGAGTAGAAGCACCTGTGGCTAAAGGCAATCTGTGGCAGGATTTTTACTTTCTGGATCTGGATACCCCAACCCTGACGACGAGGAATCAATTGAAACAGTACAGAATTTGAAGGTACATCCTAGACTAGAGCAGATTTCCCCAAGCTGTGAACTGCATGAAGAAAACAATGACAGGATGAAGCGAGCCGTCTGAAAAGTCCTGGACTCTGATGATGAAAAATCATAATCATAAAAAACTTCAGCATGTAGAAAGAGAATTCCTTGGATTATTCCCACGCCTTTCACCACCGCTCCTTCGGTCTTTCCCTGACACACCTTCTCTCGCTCCTCTTTGGACATCAAACCATTTTGCAGTGTTTTTGTTATGAAGTCATCTGGTGATTGACAGATTTATTGCGTCCTCACTCATGTTGGACTCTGGCTTTTAAACACCACCATTAATATTTCGGTAAAAGGTCAACATTGAAACTTCATTCAAGACCACAAAGTACATGTTTGATGCTATTTTTTGCTTGTGCTTAACTAGCTAACAAAATATGTAGCGCCACTTCTCAAAGCTGATGTCAAGTTATTTTTCTTTAGGCAGGAAGCATGCTACATCAGAATCTTTATTGGCAATGTATGTTAAAAACACACAAGGAATGGAAATTAATTATTAACACTGCTTGTTTCAGCCACATAGTGAACTTTATCTTACGGTTGTGATGGAGTGAAGAGAATGTAAAATTTGAACCACCTTTGCTAGTACTAGTACTTCATAACCTTGCCAGCAAGCTGAATTCTCACGGTATTTGTGAGTTCACAGTCTCCGAATACATCTTCTACCGTTCACGCTGATACGTTCGGCGTTATTTAGGGTGGGACGAACCAATAAGTGCCGATGGCAGGGGGGGAAACAAACAAACCTAAGACGAATGGACGCTGCAATCAATTCTGTCCTGGCAGAATTACTCACCCTTTCCTTGTTGAATATGAACAGTGAGGGGCGTTTCGGGCATTTTAAAGATGTTCGTGCAACAAACACCCCCAAAGACGAGACCATTGCCTTGATTGGTCAAAACAAACTTGCGCTGATGCCGCATCGTCCAATCAGCTCAAAGTATTGTACAGCAAGTCCCTCCTTTCCCGAACGGATCTGTCGAGTGAAGTCCCAGATTGAAGAACTCCCTTCAGTGAATCACAATTATCTGGTTTGTAAGGTTAAGTACTTCAGGTCATTGCGCGATGATGTGAATTAGGAAAAGTGGAGTCATATTCATTTGAATTAGTGTTGTCTCTTCCTTTGCTTGGAAGGAAGCACCTTCACATCACTCCTTGACTCACTGGGGTTTTCCACAAAGGAGGTGAAAAGGTTAGAAGATTTGACTTTGCAAAGAAGCCCACAATATCTTCTGCCTTTGCTTGCAGTTTAGGCCAATGACGCATCTTTCCGCAAAGTTTTGTGGGACTGCTGCAAGTTACTCAAAACAGAACCCCCTTGCTTTGCGCTCGACAGAGTTATAAAACTTAAAAATAAAAGTAAAAATGCAGACTCATCATTTTAGCCAAATATCAAACTTGCCTGCTTTCTCTCTTCTTCCCCCACCTCCTGTCTTTCTCACTGCCATGAGTCATTCATTGGGAAAACCGGCTCCACCGAGATTCTTCGCTTCTCCGCTTGTTGTTGACCAAGGGTGAGGTTGTTCTCTGGACTCCTTGAGGCCGGACCACACAGCGTGCGTGTGCAATTCGGCTCTGTGGACACACCTCGAGTTTCATGTGAGACACTTTGGATGCTGCTGACAATAAAGCGCATCGCTTCATGGTGGACAGATGCAAAGCAATCCTCTTGGGGGTCTCGAAACATGTGACTGCATTATTAGCATGAGGCTAACACGCTGCCAAGCCACAAGAAAGCTTTCAATTAAAGCTGGAGTAGCTTGAAGGCTCAAGAGTTTTACATAATATGAATATCCACAACTCCTTCCAAAAGAGTTCACACGACGCCAGAGCAGTGTGCGTATGAGTCAAAAGATTTTTTCCGGACTCAACCGAACGGTTAGCAACATCAAAACTGGATTTGAGGTGAAGGAGCTTGAAAGTAGATTGGTCTGATAGATTTTTTTTTGGTAGAAATGCTACAGTTGTCAGAAGAATAATTTGGAATTCTAATCAAGACATCTTGTCATGCATTAATTAAATCAGCATATCTCACTTCATTGAGCTGAGTTTTGATTTTCTTAGATTTTTTACTCAATAATTCCATGTCACACAGGTTGCTGGGAATATGACTTATGAGACTTCACAATTTGATTATAGAAACTATGTTGTTGTTGTTGGGTTTTTTTGTATGCATGTCGAATGTGATAATCACATTTGGGAGGCAAATTTAAAAACGAGGGAGCGTGGGGAAAATGATTTTATTGGACACGTACATTACAATACAACTTTGACCATTTGTTTAATCACAAATTGTTACTTCACCTTTAGTAACCAGATTACAGTGGAATATAAATGCAGTGCTAAAAACTACCTAGCAAGAATAATACTGTACGTAAACTGAAAAATATATTGCATTAAAAACTCAATTATGGTCTGTCAACAACCAATCAGCATCCTTTGAGGACTTGTAAGACGGGGTTTAGACGTATAGAAATTGAGAAACTTTTCCTCAAAAGATTTGTGTAGATGTAATTTCACATAAGCCCTCAATTTCATTATGTTTTCTTATACAGAGAGTCCTCGAGTTCTGTTCCTACGCTGACGATGTAACCCGAATTTCGACTTAAGTCGTATTTTACCATTACAGTCGATATTTACATCAAAATACATTGTACACTAATTAAAAAAAATGATGCTGCAACCAATATTTTGTGTTTCCGCGCAGACATTCACTGCTGACAGATGGCAAAGTCGAGCTAAGGGAAAGTTAAAGACAGAAATGTGACGTGCGACCTGCTCGATGAATGTCCGTTGAATGAGGTAACAACAACACAACTTTCAATAACTTTTAAAATGGCGGACGAGGCATGGACACCCTAAAGTTGAAACCACCTCGGTTATGTACAACGTAACTCAAGGTCACCTTATATAGAAATTTCAATTTACACTATATTTTCCTCTCTCTCTCTCTCTCTCTCTCTCTCTCTCTCTCTCTCTCTCTCTATATATATATATATATATATATATATATATATATATATATATATATATATATATATATATATATTGATTTATCGATGTAGATGAAGGATTACTTGAACAACCTGACCTGCTGTTTTACTCACTTCTCTACGCGCGCACACACACACACACGCGCACACAAACGATTGGTTTGTGGGTAGCTTGTAACCAAAGTGTTTTATGAGCAACTGGTCCAACAGGGCTAATTGCTTCCTGAGGGAGCTGCCTCTCCTCCCAATGACTGATTAACGGCCAACATAAAGATTCTCGACAACCTTGACAATCTTTTTTTCCCCTCCTTTTTTTGTCCCCAAACTTTTTTTTTTAAATTAATACACTGCCCCACTGCAAACCTCTTGTGTATCTACTTTGTGAAGCAATATGCCCTTTTTTTGTTGTTGCTGTTGATCAATGTGATTTAACGATTATTAGGTAGGAGTGCAACGTTTTCACTGCATGCATTGCACAGCTGCCATATAAATGTAATAGTCATCTGTTTTAGCTTTTTGCAGGAAAGCGTGCGTGGACTGTGCCACATGTAGACGTGTCAGACACATTTTCATATGTCATACTGTCATTTCTGTTTCATTTTTTTTTTTTTAAGATCATATTTTCCAGCTTGTGATTTGTCAAGAACAAAACACTGCACCAAATAAACTAAATTGAGTTATTACTGTGATACATTTTTATCTATAAAAAAAAATGTCCATGTATTTGGGGGGGATGGATTTCAAAATTTCCCCATTTGAAAGAAGAAAAGGTAAACCTTTATTAATTGCACAGTTAGAGGTCAGGTCAGGCTTCGGTCTGCTACTGGTACTAGGGTGGCCACTTCCCTAAGGTCAAAAAGGAGGACATAAAATTAATGTGCCCCTTCGCTATAACACGGTTCACTTTTCATAGCATCACTGTTTCGCTTTTTTTTTTTAGTGCAATTTTGCATGCATTTTTTTTATTATTATTTTTTACAGTAATGTAGCTCTTTGATCAAATTTATGAAGGTTTGAACATTGAGAATGTTTAACATTCACTGCCTTTGACAAGTATACTTGTCAATTGTATTTTTTAGAGCGGTGCTAAATGGGGTCGAATCTGAGCATGCTCCACTGTAAATATAAAACTTGGAAACAACTTTACTGATGCCCAACCACCGGTAGATGACATCATTGCCCCATTTTATAGGAAATAAACACAGTTTCAGAGTCCATGGGAGAAATGGCTGTATTGTGGCAAACCTACATTTTTCTGCTGTCAATTATAAAAGAACGGGACGGGACAAAAAGTAGGGAGTCTATTCTGTTATTTGGTAGATTCGGTTTATATATAATTATTGAATGTAATATCACGTGAGTATTGGAAATGTAAAAATTTTCTATAATGACTGGCAGTGAATGAGTTAAACAAGAGAGAAATGTGAAAAAATGTAATTGTCTCTGAGAAAAGTGTATAAAGTGAGTGGTGAGGGGTTTTAGAGCCTTAAAACATTTATAATAAATTTAAAGCATAAAGCTAACTACGTCGCAAATTTCATTTATTGCGGGTATTTTTTGGAACCTAACCCCAGCAGAAAACGACGGAACACTGTACAGACTCACGGTGTATTTTCATCAACAATAAAGTTTTGCATGGTTTAAAGATCATGTTTGTGTAACTAAATTGTAAATATATCAACAAAAGGTCATACTTCTTTGTGACCATGTATGTAGTTTACAGTACCATCTTTTCAAACCACCACCATCAGTGACATGATTCTGTAAGTGCAACATGCCGCAAAACAACTTATTTTGATGACATACCTGCTGCTCGCCTCTTGGTTTTACCTTCTCCGTCCCCGCGTGACCTGACTGCTCACGTCCACATCACATTGGCAAAGTGTGCAGAAACCGTGAAACGAGTCTCGACTGCTTTTGACCAGGAAATTGTGCTCTTTTGTCCATTCAATATTAAAAGATGTACAGTGTTTTGGCATTTTTGCTAGCGTTGCTATTTTTTTTGTTTGTTTGCTAGCATGCTGCTGTCAAAGAAGACGGCGAGGAAATGACGTGGTCAGATAGCCATATGTGGTGTTTTGTTTTCATTTATTGATTTTTAACTCACTCTTGGCCAATCGCAGACCAGTTGACAAACGTGGGGTGGGGGCGGGGTTGAGGTTGGGTCACATAAACCCGAAGCGGCTCAAAATGATGACAAACCAGCGTCAGGCTGAGGGTTGCGCAGTACACATGACACACCACTGAAAATCAGGACTGTCCGGCCTAAATCCGGATGTCTGGCCACCATAACTGGTATCTTGTCACCCAGTGCTACCTGCCGCAGAGTCGAGTCACTGGCGACTGAACTGGCTCCCCGACTAGCTCTCGCAAGAGGACTAGTGAAACCGTACTAGTCCTCTTGTGAGAGCTACTGTTGAAATGGTGTTCGTAGGCGATGCAGCACTGACTCACACAGAAGCCGATTGCAGGATTTAGTCAACCGCCTGTCTCATGCCTGTAAAGATTTTGGCCTGACTATCAGTCTGAAGAAGACCTTCATCCTGGCACAAGACACCCCCCGCCAACACCAGACATCTCCATAGACGGTATGCACCTTGTGGTGGTGGACTCCTTCACCTTGCCTCGATTCATTATGAGGAACTTCTCCAGTAAACTTCTACACCATACACAGGGGTCTGCAAGACATGGCTCCGGAACCACCTGTGGCTCTTTCATCCTTCTGTTGTGGATCCCTGTGACTTTTGAAAATAAATTGTGTTTCATTAATGTTGCGCGGATTCACTTCTCTTCTCCCTGTGGATTATTTAGTCCGGCTATCGAACTCCACTTCTTGGCGGCGTGCGATGGGTGAGATAGGCGACTCCGGCCCTTCCTGCTCTGTGTCCTCTGACTATGGCAGTGCTTCTCAATTATTTTCTGTCATGCCCCCCCTAGGAAGAACTAGGAAGAAGAAAACATCCCCCCCAATACACTTCGTCATGTTTCCTCATCTTAGCTTTCAGGCGACTTTTGTTTGTCTCTTTATCTCCGTCTCGCTCCACCTGTCTTCTCGTCTCTGTTAAATATTTTTCATGGTGTCACTTGAGGGTCTGCTACACTTCGTGCCTACACTTCATACTCATACTCTGTGCTGTGTGTATAGCGCGCATGCTCAGTGCAAACAAAACCCCTACACCACCGAATGAACGCTCCCTGCGCACACGCTGCCAATGAGAGCGCCACTGCCCCCTAATGTAGTGGAGGTGCAATTGCACTTTATTCTAAGACAGTATTGGGATTTTCTTCTTTTTTTTTCTCTTTTGATTTCTGTTTTTTTTTTCCTGCTGTTTGCCTGTTTATATGTTCAATAAAATCAAATCAAAATCAAGTAAAAAAAAAAAATCAAAAATAAAAAAGCATGTTCCCTGAGGTTAAACACGTCCCCCTTGACGAAGCTTCGTGCCCCCCTGTGGGAGCCCGCCCCACTATTTGAGGAGCACTGGACTATGGTCAGGCGACCGAAGCAGGAACAGATAACATTAAAATTTAGTTTATTTTCGTTTGTCCATGCTGTATTGGTGTAAATGTTTTATGTTATGTTATGTCTGTTTTTTTGTGTTTATGTAAAGCGCTTTGTGAGAGCTCAGGCTGTTTGAAAGCGCTATTTAAATAAAGTTGAGTAGAGTTGAGTTTAAAAAAAAGTGTTAAAAATAAACTGCTTTTATACATTACAAAATAAAATACTTTATTATCTAGTTGTGTATATCATGAGCAGACTCATAAAAAAAACCCATTCCAGAAAAAAATTAAATTTGCCATTCTTGTTTGATGTGGTCATTTTAGTATCATTTTGTCCATTAACAGGGATCCTTCAAAAACTGACTTGTCCTAAAGATTTATTTCAATTGTTACCAAATTGAAACCTTATGTACTATACAATTGGTTGATGCTAATTGTAAAACATTTTAGTTGTCACATTGGTTTGTTTGATTTTTGCTGTGATGAATGTCCCAAACGTAATGTTGTGAAAATTCAGCCCTGACACCACATGAACCAAGCAACATGAAACTTGGTGGGCATGTCTGTCATGAATAGACTCACAAAATAAGTCTCAAGAAGTCATGCCGGATAAAACACAGGAAGTGTACAATTTATGTTGGAAGCGGACATTTTAGTGGAGGGCCAAGATTTGTTTTTTAGGTGGTATGTAAAATGTTTTACCACCACTGGCTCTTCACCATCCAATACAGGCTGAGCATGGAGTCACGTTCTCACTGCACACATAGCTTTATTTTGCTACTGTTGCTTTCCGGCCTCTTCTCGCTGAATTTTCTGCTCTCATCAGCGTGTGTGATGATGCCACTGGGAGCGTCAAGCGGATGGGTTTCAAAAGGCGATGTTCCCCAAACAGGATATAAGCGTAGATGTGTAGGCCTGCTGCTCCGTGGGGTGCAAACAGTCCCTCCAAGCCTGCGGGGTGTGGTCTGGAAGGAAGACGTGGTCTTCCTCAAGGTCGCGTCGTCGTCATCGCTTCCTTCATCTGGATGTCATCATGCGCTGAAGGAATCCTATAGCCTTCATCCTGCTTTGTTGTTTGTCCCGCTAAAACAAGCTTTTGGGGCTTTAGGGATTCTGTTCAATCCAGTTGTGGAAATTAGTGGACACATTACTTTTAGTATGAGTTAAAATCCTTAGTATTAGAGTAACAGACTACTGCAGTTCCAATCTGTCTTTCATTGCTAAACTTTTCATTTTCTATTATAAGGTATATCTGCAGGTGCTACTCAAAGATTTGTCTGCATCATGTTGTCAGAGCCATCGACAATCAAGTGAAAGTGAAGCCCATCAGGAAGAAAAAAATGTTGCAAAATGTAAACCTAACCTTCGTGAGTCATATGCAGAATTTGAACTAACAAAGAAATGTTCGAAGAAAATTGCAAGGATAAAATTGAAAAGAATTCAATCTGGCAAAATATACTAGTGTTTTCTGACCATTTTAATTAAGGTACGTATTATTGTAAGATTGTTAAAATGCATTTTACCGTAATGCGATCGTGGTATATGTGACCCGCTCTGGCTAATGGATCGAGAGGTCAAAAGTTTTCTCCAAATTCCCTCATTAAGGCTTCGATTTTCCTTTCCCAGCAGCCAAAAAGTTGAAATTGTATTCAAAGTGTACGAAAATAAGTGATGTTGTTGCAGTAACATGCTAGTGCTTGTAGTCTACTTAGCGTGGTGGGGGAACTAACTAATTGGTCTAAAAAAAACAAACAAGATTCTTCATCTGTAATTCCCAAATTATTTGTATAAATGCACATAGCAACCAATAAAAGGCGAAAGTACAGAAGACGCAAGGACATCCATGCTTTGGGATTTGGCCATCCTACCTCAGAGCATACCGGTACATGAACGTCGCCATGGAGTCCGGATAACGGCAAATGCTTGTAATCCAATTGATTCCATTCATCAAACAACATTTCAACGTACAGTATACCTCTCCAATGAAATAAAACCTTCCGCATACGTCTTTACAAAAGTAACGTTAGAGGCAGCTGAGGATGACATTATCAATAACAAAATAACATTTACTGTAAACACAGCGGGAGCACGGCTGAAACGCTGTAAACTTGCCACACCATATGGAGCTGACTCGCGAGATCACGTCATCGCTGTGATGTCAATGAATTCCATCTATAGACAGTCCGGTCATACATAAGTTCGTGGGGTGAATGCAGAAATTGTTTTCATGATTTTGAAGCTTCATATGATATACTTGATTTTTTTTGAATAGTCACTTAAATTTCTAATGTGTGGTGTGTTAAATTTAATTATTTATTTCATTTAACTGCCTGAAGCCAGCTGGGATAGACTCCAGCACCCCTGCGACCCTTGTGAGGAGTAAGCGGTCAAGAAAATGGATGGATGGATTTAATTTATTATTTTGACTTTACAGGGACAAAAAAATAAATAAAATATCAGGCCAAATTAACTTGTCTACATATACACATTCTTTATATTTTCCATATATATATATATATATATATATATATATATATATATATATATATATATAAATAAATTTTTATTATTTGGTAACTTAATTTTAAGATTTTGCCATTTTTGTTACATTGCCATTTCCGCAAAACTTTTGAGACTGGCTAATTAAATGTGAACTTAAAGTCTGAGGTTTTAACCTGCAGCTTTGGCTTGTGATTGACAGCTTGTGAATGTGTTTCTAGGAGGGCACAATTTTTTGTAGAAACATTTTAACACTGTGCCCTGCGATTGGCTGGCAACCAGTCATGGGTGTACCCCGCCTACTGCCCAAAGTCAGCTGGGATAGGCTCCAGCGCCCCCAGCGACCCTTGTGAGGAATAAGCGGTCAAGACAATGGATGGATGGATGGACATTTTAACACTTAAATTGAGGTCAAATATATTTTTGCCTTAGTGCAGAATTAATGTTCATCTGTTTCTATTATTTTGCACCAAAACAACCTTCACCCTTTCTCCATTCTGAATCTTGTTGTTGTTGGCTTTTTTTTTTTTTTTTTTCAAAATTTATCTGTATGGACTCATTTAATGGATCAGGGATTTTTTTCCCCTCTCTTTTATTAAACCTCGGCACTGGAATTGTTATCGGCGAGAAAAAACACAAATGTGTGGACCTCGGTTGAGACAAGAGTCAAACACCAGGCTGCAGTGGGGGAGGGGCCGTTTTTGCATTAGCGGAATCACATTTCGAGAAAGATTCTACATTCCAGGAGCCCTTTACTCGATTAGCCATAATGTCATCAATGCAAGAATGTACTCTAATAAATGGAAAAGGAGCCGATGAATTAGTTATTCCCGTCAGCAAATTCCCACGCCAGCGTCGCCCTCCCCGCTCGCCGTCCCACCGGCCACATTGCCTCCTCCGTCTGCAATATGACGCATAACTATACTAATTTCTCTCAATTGCATTAGCCGAGGGCCTGCAGGAAAGAAAGGGCTTCTTTCTAAGATGCGGCGATGTGCGGTCAGGCTCCCCGCAGCTCCGAGAGCGAATACATGGAGGTGGTGGGGGGACAACATGACCCCTGAACACCCCCCTTCCTCATTTGCCTGTGCACTTTACTCCTTCTCCATTCCCTGCAGCCCGGATTCCTCTTTTCTCATTCCATATCTTCCTCCCACACCCTTTGCTTCAAGTTCATGTCAGCTGAAAACACGGCCTTGTTTCCTGTCGTGAGATCACCCCAACGATTGTCCGCTTCAAATCACTTTGCTGACTGTTTTCATCTTTCTTGTGAATAATACCGAGGGAAAGAATCACTCTCAACATGTCCCAAAGTGGTAATTACCGCTTGCACAATTTGAGTGGGATTTGGACAAAAAGTAATGCAAACAGTACAAAATAAATGTTTACTCTATTGAGATTGCGCTCAGGATTTCAGCTTGTCCCAAATTAAAGTAATTATGCTTTATAAAACTTTTTTATTTTTTTTATTTTTTACATTCATGTTCTTGTTAGGGGTGGGAATCTCTGACATGAGGCCGATTCGATATGTATCTCGATACACAAGTTGCGATTCGATTGAAAAACGATTTCAGAACAGAACGGTTCGATACGGTTCGATTAAGTTTGGGAACGATACAATTTACGATTCAATACGATTAATTTCAATATTCAAAACTTATAGTGACATTTGTTGCTTGTAAACAATCTTAAAACACCACAAATTTTTACAGTATCTACAAATGTGTTAAAAAAGAACAACAACAATGTCTTCTATATTTTTATATATTGAATCAATTATTTAAATGGACCGGAACAAAGGGCTGGGCGATATGACTGAAAAATGTATCAGTTTAAATATTTAATAGTTGTTATTGACAGTTATAATTGTTTTTTGCTTTTTTTTCAGGATAAGGAAAACAAACGGCTGATAATTCAATTTGAAATATAAATATTTAACCTTTAAAAAGACACCAACACAATTAAACAGAATATGTCCACATTGTGACGTATTTCAGAAACATAAATTTGAGACATGAAATAAACCTACCGTCCAGCCAAAAGAAATATGAAGCCACCTTATGGAACAATAAATCTATCAAACACATTTTAACAACTTAATATATCCAAAAATATTTCCAAAAGTGCCCTAAACTTTTTATCAACAATTTTTGTTTTTCTTTGCCATCACATTCATTTTTGGTTAATGTATGACATCTTTTTTGTTTTTTTTAATCTGAGACACGATGATGACCACGGAATCATCACTGTTTGTTTTGTTTTTTGGGCTGTCGTTCATTTTGAGTTTGATGACGTAATCGCGGGCACGTCTCAGTTCTCCTATCTGCTGCTCATGCTAGTTGTAGACATTGACAGGGAGCCACAAACTGAGAAATGAGATACTTGCAGTGTGCTTTTAGCTTAGCTGGTGTGTTGGCTGTGGGACATACCTGTGTGGTTTGAATCCATGCATTGGATCGTCACGGGAGTTATTCTTTTTGGCTCGCGCGCAGTACCAACGCCGGCCCGCGACATACAAGTGCACCGAGAGGACTCGATAGCAATGGGAAATACGGCACCATGGGATGTACGGCACCGGCTTTTGCTAACTGTCTCCATTTGCATGTTGTCACTCGTTGTGCGCGACTGCGCGCGTGCCGTGTCGCGAGCCCGGCGTTGACGAGGTGCGTAACGTCTTTGCATTATGTTTACAACATCCGGGGAATGAAGCGTCTCTGAGCGCTACTTTGCTCGCTCTCTGTAAACACGGAAGTAGCTTGAATAGTGATGCTACTGAAATGTAAACAAAACAAGTAGAGCACGGTGCAGAACTCTTGCTATTGTTATGAAAACCATAAAGCCTCACTCGCAACCGATTCACAGCAACGCGATATCCGGTCCACAGCTTTACAAGCAACGTATCTAAGGATTCCCGGCGGATTTTGTATCGGTTGACAAGTCTGCTACCGATACGGCCGTTTAGCTCCCCTTGACGACCGATGGTTCGGTCGAATTGGTTTTTTGTCCCACCCCTAGTTCTTGTACAAAATAGTGCTATAGATTGTGGTGGTTGAAATAAATGGAAATGCCAGTGATCTGTTAAGACTAGTGTTGTTCTGATACCGATACTGGTATCGGCAGAGGTGCCGATACTGCATTAAAACAGTGGTATCGGTATCGGTGAGTACTCACAAGTAACATGCCGATACCATTTATTCCAAAGCTAATATAGGATTTTGGATGCAGCATCTTGTGTCTTGCCCGTGCATGACATTCACTGATATGCGACATGCTCACTGCATGCCGATCTAAGATATCCTATTGGCCCTTGAATGCTCTGAACCAATGGCAGGACAGCTTTTTCATGTTGAGGAAAAAAACCCTTAGGTATCGGCATGGTATCGATATCGTCCGATACTGCAAAGCTGGGTATCGGAACAACACTAGTTAAGACTCCCCCTTTAAAGTTCCTGAAGTAATTCACAGCAACAGAGAGTGACAGGAAACAGCGGATCTTGTATCAAGTCAAATGATGTATGTCGAAAACTGGTGAGTCTGGTCAACTGTACCTCAAGCAAAACCAAACAAACAAACAAAAATCAGAATGTGGAACGTGTCCAGTCCACTGCCATGATTGCATTTGAGGCAGTCCTCATGACTTGGTCCAATCAAACTGGTGCAATGAATGAGGGGGTCCGGGGACTGCGGGCCAGGCTACAGCCAGTGGGAACACAGCCTCCATTATGAAAGGCACCATTGTCCGGCCTGGCTGGCCAGCACACAGAAAATGAATAAATCAAAAGAGGAGAGATGAAAAGTGGAGGCGAGGATGGGCCGGGGGACGATCTGACATCTGCATTTTCCAAACTGCTGCCCTCACCGCGGCGTGTTTTCGGGATCAACTTGCTTGCCATCGCAACAATGGCCAAAGAATTATGCGTTGAATTATGGTCTGAGACGACCTCTAATCAGATCTCGTCTATATCTCTGTCCTGGCTGCCAGAGCAACAATCAGCCCTCACACATATTTTGGCTGATTTATTTGTTGTCAGGTTTCGGGTGAGGAATTCCATTATGGGCTGTTTACCTTGTGGACGTTCATTATGGACGCATAGCTGGTGGAGGAAATAACACTCTGCATTACAAAATGGACAATTTATGATTGTAAGAATTTATAGAAATGGTTTAACTTGAAAATTGTTGACTTGGATTTGTCCTGATGGATAACTTTAATGGCATTTGTTAAAAATGTGCTGGTTTTCAGTGGCTGCTCGAAGGAGGCAAAATTAATTCCACTGGGCCTTATTTTGGTGTGAGTGTTGCAAAAAAAAAACATCCAAGATTCGATGATTTATTGCATTTTGAATGTGATTTTATTTGAATCTTTTAGCACTTTCAAACTCTTGAGATCTGGGGATTTTGGACTTGGAATTTTCATTTTAGAAAGGCCTTTTGGATTATTGTATATCTCAATATAACCTTAGCCCCAAAGCCACCCCCTAGTGTCTAACTGGAGACCCTAACCCCAGCTCCGAAACCTTTTGGGGAATTGTGTGGCTAACACACACCCAGTTGCTAAACCTTAACCCTAAATCGTAGTTCCTCATCTTACCAAGACCTTTTCAACAGTTGGGGCCAACCCAACTCATAGCTCCTAAATCTCAAGCCCAAAATCTAAAGTGTAGTCCCTGAAACCTTAAATTTGAACTCTTCACCTAAATCTTTTTCATCAAGTCATATTGGGCAATTATATCTAATCCCAATCCTAATCTTCACATGAAATACAAATTCCACAAGAGACTTAGGTTTGGATAATGGTATGTCAGACTGTAACCCAAACCCAAATCTCAAAGCTTCATTTTATAAAGACATTTGGTGTCTAAGGCAAACCCTAGACCTGCATCCTTGATCCTAAACCCAACCGTAGTCTGCCGCCCCGATCCCTACCTTAAATGGTCTGTTAACTGTTTGGATAAGAACATTTTCACTTCCAGCATGACCCAATTAGTCATTTAAGACCAGTTTTCTGACTTCATCTTGCCAAAACATTTTGAGAAAAATGTATGTCTAATGCAAGGCTGACACTTGCACAACTTTTGGCCGCGGTCTTGTCGTGGCAAGTCGTGCTATTTTGGGGTACGAACTGGGAACTGTTAACGCATAGTTCACGACGAGTTCACAAATGCGTGACCATTCGTGTCCACATTGACACGAACTGGCACAATGAGTTCATACATAGTTCGCGCATAGTTTACGCACTTCCCGCATTTGCACGAGTTCGGGCAATTCGGACGGTGTCGTGCCAACTTGGGCACGACATATAAAAAGGGGTTGGGGAGGCCAACCCCTATTCGTGGCACTTCGTGACAGTCGTGGCATGGCGCGCACTGCCAAGCACTGGCGCGCAACCTTCCCGCATCATCCCGAACAGTTCACGAACAGTTTGAGCATAGTTCACGACCCAGTGGCGAAATTTTGTCCTGACAAAAATTTTGAATGTTCAAAATTTTTGGCCCGACATGGCACGCAGTCACGACGAGTTTACTTCACGCCACTTTACGACTAGTTCGCACACTGGCACGACTCGAGTCGTGCCACAAAATCGTGCAAGTGTCAGCCTTGCATAACTCACTATGTTTGCCTACAGTAGATATTTGCTACCTGCTACCACTTGCTTCTCATTCATATGGAAAATGACATTTCATTGCACAAAAAAAATGCCGGCTGTATTCAGCAAGCCTTTTCTGGAAGGCAAGTGGACAGCCGCATGCCAGCGGTCGGACCCCAGCCGCGATAAAGCCTAACGCACACATGGGTCAGTTAGAGCGAGACAGACAGCTGCTGCCTTCACACGTACCACTTCCATTCCAGGTGTAAGTGTGTGTGTATGCACAATGGCTAGCCTGTGTGACCCATCTGCATAGACAGGCCCTACTGTCCCGTCGGCCTTCTCCTCACTATTGACAGCTCGCTACAGGTGCCCGACACATCTGGCCTTCGCAAACATCTGCGGATGCACTGATAAGCTAAAAGAAGGCCCTATGGAGAAACCAAAAGAGTGGCAAGCCTAACAAGTTGCCCTTCACACGAAATGGGCCACCAGCACATTCATTATGGGAGCAGGCTACAAGTTCATGACCAGACCCCCAGTCATTAATTGCATCTGGGTCGGAGTTCGGAACAGTCGTCACACTGTTATTTCATCGACAACCCGCCAGGCATCTTCCCGTACTAAACACATCCCCGCGGATAAGACAAGCTCTGTTATAGCAAAGTGCAACAACAAAAAACAGTTTGTTTGAAAGAGGCCATTTATAAACATTTTTCTTTGTGAAAGGAACATTTGTTGATTGTGTAAAGCGGCGTTTCCCACAGCAGTGGTGTATAATGAGAGCTGATCAGATCAGATCTGAAAATAAGTCACTTAACTGGTTTGAAAATCATTATTCATTTAATAAGTATAATGAAGCAAAACATCTGAACTGTTCGAAAATCTTTAGGCCTGGGTTGGAAGACGAAGTTTTGGATTGTATTCATTTTTCACCGCATACGCATGTTTTAGCGCAATTATTATTTTTTCTTCCCAAAATCAAATCCTCTGTATAAGGCTTTTTGGGGCAGGGGGATGTTGGAAGATGAGTTGAAATAATCCTTAAGTGATTTGGTATCGTAATATGTGGAGTGTTTACAGTGTAAACTTTTAATGAAGACAAATAGAAACATTTATTAGGGTGGGATTGTCACGCCACCACCGGCGTGACGTCCCATGCTTTTATCTTTGTGTTCATGTTTCCTGTATTACTTTGAAAAACCTAACTCTCCTATCACCCCAGGTCACTTACCCTTCCTGCCGCTTGCTAATTACCGGTCCCCGCCCATGATTACCACCACCTGCCACCAATCAAGCCACAATAAAAGCCACCTGCATTCTCCTTTCCGTTGCCGAAGTGTCACACACAGTCAGTGCATGGAAGCGTCCCACAGTCCTCGAGTCCTTGTTCCTGTTACCTTGTTGTTTTGCCTTGTTTTTGTGCCTTATCCTCCCCAGCGGAGCGCCTTTAGTTACCCCTTTTGCCTTGAGCCTTTTTCCTCCCTAGCGGAGCGCCTTTTGTTGTCCCCTGTACCTTTTGCCTGTTTTTTCCTCCCCAGTGGAGCGTTTTTAGTTCTCCACTTTTTGATTCCCCTTTCTCCTCTCAGTGTGAGAGGAGACAGCTGCTGACCGGCAATAAACCTGTTGCCTTTGTGGCCTACCTTTATCCTGCGTCTGGGTCCTACCTCTCCTCGTCGTGACAGGGATTAATTACTCACAGTATCTTCTAATGCAAAATATTTGCCTCGGTTCAATAAAGGTTTGCAAACAACATTAAGTCACTAAAGACGAACAAAAACTAAAGCCAGTCCAAATAACAGGCACATAAATGTCATCTGACATCATATGAGCCGTGATTGGCGTGCGAGCAAAGTCACGGCGTGCAAAGCAGTTTATCACTTCCTCCTTCATCCGACGGCATATTTGCATGAGCTTGCCAAGGAGGAACAAACATCCGAGCCGCTAACATGCATCACAAAGCAACACCCCGCTGTGATCACGTTGCAGGTTTTGTCAAAGTCAACTTTTATGGCCAGCGAAAGCTTCAGAACAACGTCAAGTGTGGTGACATTATCCAGACACAACACGCTGGATTTCACAATATCAAATAGTTTGGCAATTAGTGACCAATTCGACAAAAAAGAGCCTTCAGGCACTCCCAGTTAAAGTTTATTGTCAAACTAAACATAAAACGAAAAGAATTACACATTTTGTATTGATTAAAACAACCCCATAGCTAAGAAAGCCTGTTTAGCTTAATGCTAACAAACAATGCAAAATGTTAGAAACATGTCAACAAATTGCATCAGTGTTGCGCTTTTTTGACTCTTTAAGTAACAAATACTTAAACACAACACACATGGATATATATATATATATATATATATATATATATATATATATATATATATATATATGAATTACACTTAACTGTACTTTCGTATTTTAGTGTTTGTTTAACAGAGGAAAACTCAGCAAATTTCTTTCCCCCAAATTTCTTTTTTAGAAGGGGTGCGTTACAATGTCACAATCTTGCATTATGTTGAAAAGTATCTTGATATGTAAAACAAACAAAAAAAAAGGCCAAAAATATCTGCCGATTATTTGGTCGAGCCCTATTAATATTCTATTCTTAAATTCTTTTCTAACTTTAAACAGTACATTATTAAATATGTGCTTACTGAGACTTGCCCTTTTTTTCCATGAATGATTGTGTAATAACTGTGTAATAATACGAGAAGGAGAGAATACACTGAAAAGCTTTACAGTTTACTGTACCTCTACTGGCAGTAGAACACTCCTGCTGTGTATTTATGTTGAATTTGGCACGCTGGATGACACTATGGATTTGCACGTGGGCTCATTTTTATTAGGCTGTTGTGCACTCTGTAAGGACAAGAGGCTTCTCCAGTACACCCATCGGAACCCCCCACCAGCCCCTCCTCTCCCTCTCTGGGTGGGTGGGCTGCAGGAGCAGGTCACCACTGGGCTGCAGGGGGACCTCAAGCCTGGAAGAGCAATGTGGAATGTTACACTGATATGATCGTGCGTGTGGACTTCCTGCGTGCAATGGAGCGGGATGGGTGTGGGGGGCACATAATGGGGGTGAGATGAACCTTGACCCTGACCACATGTCCTGGTCTCCTCGCGGCTCACCCACACTTCCTCCTTCATGGCCTCTGCTGCACTTCTGGACCTCTGAGGCATCTTCATCATCAACATCCTCCTCCACCTCCTCTTCTGTGGAACCTCCTCAGTCATTTGCAATTGGTTCTGTTTCAACTAGTGAAAGTAGCAATCGTGGAGTGGTAGTATGTTGCTTATTGGTTACTAATAATACGATACTACTACTTCTAATAATAGTAATAACAATATTGACGACAAATAGGCTACAAAGAAAAATATTTATTTGATGATTCATTTTTTTAACTTCATATTTAATAATAATCATATTTTATATTTGATTATTTTAATGTATATGATGTTATATTTATTTATTTAATAATGAATATGATAAATTATATATATATATATATATATATATATATATATATATATATATTTGTTTTATATTGTATTTTATTTAATATTTATTTGTATATTATTTGTTCTATATTTTAATTTGTAAAATGATATTTCATTCAAGAATAATTTGTGATTTTTTTTTTTTAAACCTGTTTTTTTCATTTTGGATTTTTGTTGTTTGTTTTGTTTTACAATATTTGTATTTCATTCATTGTTTCTTATTTATCATTTAATTATTGATAGTAATATAAAACGTGTCGGCTATGGACTACAACATAAATACAAAAATGATACACAGTTGTTTTGTAAGGGTAGGAGAAAAACATACAGTGCGTTTGAAAGAAAAACGTGAATTTTGGTGTGTGTGTGTATATATATATATATATATATATATATATATATATATATATATATATATATATATATATATATATATATATATATATTGAAAACAGTATATCCATTGCAACTGGTTAAAAAAAAAATAGCACATGAAACCATGTGATTAATAATGTCGATCGTCTTGTTCCTCCTCATCAGCTCATCACATGATCCAATTACATACACGTGCTTCTCTCTCTCTCTCCCGGTAGTGCCGTTATTCCGCTAATGTGGTTAAATACGTTTAAATTACATAATCGCACAGGCTGCAATTAGCCGAGCATGCTTGTCAATAAAGATGGTAGTCTACTATATGCCTGTTGGCAGACAAAAAACTAACTAAATAAAAGAATTGCATCCCAAATTGCTGTAATTAAATGCTAGCGTCTGCGTTTTGTGTTATTGGATTTATTTGAAGCGATTAGCCCCCGGGGCAGTGACTGATGGCGAAGATACTGCTGGTGGTGGTTTGTGGGTGCATAGATAACATGTGGTTTGTTTTAAAAAATTTATGTCAAGAAAAAAACGGATTCAACCTATTACAGGGTCAAACTGTTATCATTACTTGCATGTGTTTTCATCCAGTATTGGTGCCGATACTTTATGTCTGTATATTACTGGTTATCGTAAAACTGCTCCGATACTCTAACACAGATACTGCTTCACCACTCTGACATACAGGTATACCTTAAAAGAAAAGCTTCATCATATAATTAATCATGTAAAGTATAGGTATATAAAGAACGTACGTCAATGCAGTAACAAAGTATTCGTACTCGGTTACGCCCACAGCGGCAAAATCTGCCCAACATTGTTATCTACTGAGGTAGTGGCTGCAGCCAGACTTCAGGTGTAGTCTCCTCTAAGAGTGTTTATGAGGCTCTACGCTGGTGTAATCCCAGTAATTGTTTCTTGCACAGCTCCAGCCGTGTTCCAGGTAATTACTTGTGGGTGCCCCTGGCCTGTAAAATCACTTCCTGTCTCGGTAAAGCTCCTCCTCTTCCTAATATAAAATAAAGAAAAAATAAAAAATGGTGATTCATATTACATTTTTGAAATCTGTATATGCAGCTGTAAAACGTAGACTGTTAAGCATCATTAGAGGCCGAGCCATTCCTCAGTGACACTCATAAAACTGTTAGTGGGGGAGGTGCGGTCTTAATTAGGCTACGGTGCCAATTGTGATTGTTAGCAGTGAAGCTTGTCATGGGGCTGGCAAGCCCGCTACTTACAAGGAGGCATGGAGAGATGACTGTTACTGGCGCATACTCTACAATTGCACTCATTTGGAAACTTTTTTTTTTAAATTTGCCATTCAATATACAAATGGGAAATAAATATGCCATTTTTTGATGGCACACACTATGATGTCATAACTAGATAAGCTAATATACATCTAACTAAAATAAACGGACATTTTTGTTAGCTTTCCTATTAAATTTTTATCACTCGTTTTTGAACAGATTATTTTGTCATCTGTTTGTGTTTAATGTCTGTGAAGTAGCAAAAACATGCTGAAGGACCATAAAATGAGACAACTCACGTTGCCTCTTATGCGAAGGCGAGTGGAAAACTAATACACACGCGCATACTCACATAATACAGCTGACAACGGACACCCAACACGCAATGGACACACATGTGCGCGTCTACACAGCTGCACATGCTTAAACACCGTGTACATCTGTCCATAATACATCCGTCAGTGCCTCCACATCTGTGCACTGCACACATACGCGCACACACACACATATCTCCACTGAGCTTGTTTGGCATGGTGCCAACCCTCAGCTGTACATGCGCTAACCCAACACAGCTATATTACACTCTTGCCTCAGGCCTATTTTGGTCTATTCCTAAAGGAAACGTGATACGGTTGCTTTGATATGATGGCTCTTGATGAGTTATTAACTGTGGTCAACATAAGAATTAGACGATGACGATCATGGGTTAGGGATTCTCAAACTTTTTGGATCCAGGGGAGGCGTTTTTCCAAGAAACACTTGATAATCTTACGGACAATTAAACATAACTATCATGTGTACGCCTAAGTGACGCAGGAATTTAAAACAAAAAATCTAGTTTAATGATTATATTGTACTATAATTGCCTGTAGATAACACAAGATGGGCCCAACCTCAACCCTCAGTGATATGGCCTCTTTCCGAGTCTTTTAAAAGAACGGATGATTTTTATGCAATTTTAGTCAACAACGGTGTCTTGTGAACATCCTTTTCAGTGACAGTATCGCCAGCAACGCTCACCCCTAAATCACCCCTGTCCCGAGGCCATTAGTCACAAGTGTGGAAGGGAGGGGACAGCGCAGAATGGACCCGATTGTTATTGTCTCACCCGGCCGGGGAAGTATCACCACCACCAGTCGGACTGCGCTTGCCGCCAAGTCTGCTTTCCCTGTGAATACTCGCAGGTGTTCGTTTGTCCGCGAGTGTTGGCGATTGTCTGCACTGCGGCCGTATCACCACGGCAACTGCTCTTTTTGCTAGTGTGTGATGTGGCACAGCCGGACACCGCCACATGGGCACCGGAACTTGTCACCATCTTAAGTGGATTTCACAAGTATGGATTTTTAACATCTTAGAATGTCAGAGACCACAAACAGAGAACAGGAGAAAAATTTCTGTGTCTGCTCACTGCTCTCATAATGTGGTGTTCTCCAAGTCACCAACACAATGTCTGTTGTAGTCGCAAGACTGACCTCCAAAGGGCATTCACATCAATGGAAAAATACAAAGAAGCGCAGTACAAGAAGAAGAAATAGAAGCTAGTCGATATGTTGGTTATCATTACATTTACCGTAAAAAATTTCCTAGCAGACTCGGGAGATAAAATTATTCTTAACAGACCCACACGACAGGATAATCATGCAGAATCACCAGTCAGGACAGTTGATAATCGAGCCTGTGTTGACTTTGATCGCAAAGGAAGAAAAATGCTCAAATTTGGCTTGATTGTTGGTATGTGTGTATCATGTTAAAAATTTGTGATCGGCAATATTAACACATTCATTGCCAGACCAGCAAAAAAAATACATCATTTGACGTATTTTTCCGTCAATGGCAGTGAATGAGTTAAACGTGGTAAAAATCAATGAAGCAATTATAAATTGTTGATATAATGTACAGCAGGGGTGTCCAAACTTTCTCCTCTGAGGGCCACAGACAGAAAAATATAAAGCTGCAAGGGCCACTTTGATTTTTTTTTTTTAAGTTATTTATTAAACAGGTTCAACATTTACTATTGTCAGCCCCACTGTTTTCTGAATGAATTTGGAAGGGAATAAATCACTGTTAACACACCCCACACCAAAGGATAATTGCTCAGGAACTTCTGACAATTGGACCTTTATTGACTTTGACTGCAAGGAAAGGAAAATACCAAATTTGGGCTGATTATCAACATGCATATACATCTGATAGTTGGGCATTTGCTAACTTTGAACGCAAAGGAGGGAAAATGCTCAAATTTGGCTTGATTGGCAGTATGTGTTTACCGGTCGGGTAAGATTTGTGATCATGAATATTAAACAGCTTTAAAACGTATGATTTTCAAATGTAATTTTTTCACTGAGCAGTCCTAGGAGGAACATTTATTCTTAACTCACTCCACAAAACAGGCTAAGCGTGCAGGATCATCTTTTAAAGACATCTGATAATCGGCCCTTTGCCCACGAGCGAAGTAAAATACTCAGATTCCGTATGCTTGTCGGCATGCGCGTTCTCTGCTTTGGTTGACCTTGCTGCTGTTCCACAGAGAATCCGAGAGCAAGTGATTTTGTATCAGTGTAAAGTGATTTAGACAGAAGCAAAAACAGACGCACCTCTAAACGCACATGGCGGCATCAGCACAGCAGGCAATGACAGGCAAGGCTCGTACGCTTGCTAAAGCCTCCTCAAGTGTGAGGTGCGGAAAGGTGTCTGGCAACACGCCCGACCGCACTCACTCGCGCTCAATAGAACACTTTGTGCGTCCGCCTCTCACCCGCCGTACCTGCTCACGCCGTGGAAAACCACTCAACGCTGTCACTCAGTCTATCCTCCAAATGTGACTTCTAGTGTGACAAGCATAATGGCAACACACCAGCTTTTTGGGATGTTTTGCAGGAGACACAGATAATTCGCACAGCGAGCCTTGGTGTGTAAGTTGGTCAGGGATATTCTTCCTGACCCTTTAAATGATGATTGCAAAAACAGAACAAGCTGGGAAATAATGAAGTTAGGTGTTGTTGCGATTTTGTACATTAGTCTGCAGGCGTCTTCTGGAGCGCCAACAAAAATGCAGTTTTTATATTGTTATGCTCAGAGGATGAAGCAAAGACAAAGTCCAAATGCTCATCCAGAATGCTGCTTCACGCTACTTTTTTTTTTTTGGTCCGCAAATTGACAATTCAATCTGATTATCTGACACGACACTGCTGTATTAGATTTAAGGAGGAAACGTCTCTGCATTCCGTGAATGTGTGCCAGCGCACAGGACAGACTCCCCATGGTTATATAGCGTCGACACGAACAGGTGATGAACCATATGCCTTCTGCGCATTCTATGGACTGTCATCGTTGACCGCTCAACTTCATGCCAATGGGACTAATGATCCAGGATGTCTTGTGGGTACATTCTAGGATAGTCCAGTGTACAGCCCCTGATTAAAGTCAGGGTATAAGTATTTGAAGAGCAATGTTTCACATAGCGATTTTTCAATTGATCCATTCCTACTCAATAGGTTAGTCCAGTGCACACCACTTACAAAAAGTTAAAGAAATTAGGCTTGGCTCATTGTTCGAGATTGGTTATAATCTAGCCTAGTCCTTTTTGGGACTAGGATATACGTAGAGTGGTCTTGAATACTGCGATTGGCTGGCAACCAGTCCAGGGTGTCCCCCGCCTACTGCCCAGAGCCAGCTGAGATAGGCTCCAGCACCCCCCGCGACCCTTGTGAGGAATAAGCGGTCAAGAAAATGGATGGATGGATGTCTTGAATAGTCCAGTACATACCGTCTATTTTTTGCTAGTCCTGTGTCTGACTCTGGCTATATTTGGGAATAATAGTATGGTACATTCCTTGAGACAAGTGTCTCTTCTGGTGACCATACTGCAAATATTAGAATTAAAATAGCATAGAACTTTATTTGTTTGTTTCAAGATGAACAGAAATTCATCTTTAAACACAGCTTTCCAATCGACATCTAATACTTCTCTCGGTCCAAGTAAGTTTGCCTCGCTCTCCTGTGCTGCACTCGTGGCCATGTCTGCTGTTGTTATTGCTCAAGTGTCGCGCCACTAAAGCTACTGGTCAAATTTCAAACGCGTGCACATTGACTTGCCACTCCGGGCACTCCGGTCTCCTCCCACATTCCAAGGACATGCATGGCAGGTTAATTGGGCGCTCTGAATTGTCCCGAGGTGTGCTTGTGAGTGTGGATGGTTGCTCATCTCTGTGTGCCCTGCAATTGTCTGGCAACCAGTTCAGAGTGTCCCCTGCCTACTGCCCGGAGCCAGCCGGGATAGGCTTCAGCACCCTTGTGAGGAATAAGCGGTCAGTGTTAAGTGTTTATAAACCCTGTGGACGTTTTGTGCTGACATCTTACATGTTTGAATCCAAATGCTATGTATGTATTATTTATTTTATGTATTCACTTCCTGGCGCATATCCTATGACGCAGGGTGTATGCAATGGTCAATTAGCTTAGCGAGCTCAGTGAAAAACATGTCGGCCCCGTGGGAATTCTTCGTGCTGTCGGACACGGACAAGAGTCGAGCTGTTTGCAAGCTGTGCAACACTGCAAAAGCCTTCAACATGACAAATTTAAATAGACACCTGTGTTCTGACTGTTACCTGACTGAACATTCACTTTATGCCTGTCCAGTTCTTGAATGCCTTCTAGAGGCCATTGATGTTTTGACCTGTTCATCTCTGTCAGTTGGGCATGGCAAAGATTGTTCAACCGTGGCAAAAAGGTTTGAGAATGTTTTTGTTGATACTCCAAGTATGATACACGCAGTAAATAAACAAGACATATTGTCTTATTTTATCAGAAATCGTTTTTTAAGAACTTGCTGATTGGTGATCGCGATCGGCCCCAAAAATCCTGATCATGTAAAAGCTAGCTGACACATTCTAACCACCTGTTTGTTTAATCGGAAAACAATGGAAATTGATGCAATGATGACTGTATGCAAAGCAGACCAAAAAAAGAACTTTTTGGGGTTCATTTCACAGCAGAGTCATTCATGCACTTTGAACTTTTGACCTGGGATGCATCATGGAACAATTTCCGATGTCCTTTTTCGGAACAAGACAAACATCTGCTAACCTCCCCCGAGTTGCCTGCAATGACAACTTTTCCTTTCCCCTCAGCCCTGGTCTTCCCGCCCACCCCAAAACCCCCTTGTGCGTTCGAAGGAGGTGGGGTCACACATTCTGAAGCACATCTGAGGTTTATTTGGTCCGTCCCCCTGTCGGGATTGTGGTGAGGCTCTGCATCTCAAAGAAACTCACAAGGACTGGCACGCTCTCAAACGTACGCTTATGTAAATGCACTACATCCATTCACGATGAATACATGAACCCGGATCACTTCTTCCTGTCACAGTTGGTGCATTTTTCTTCCTCTGGGTTTGGGGATATTTTGTCATGTGCATTCCCCAAAGTTAGACTTAAAGTACCGTATTTTCACGACTATAAGGCGCACCTAAAAGCCTTAAATTTTTTGAAAAGCTGACCATGTGCCTTATAATCCAGTGCTCCTTATAAATGGATCAATATTGAGCCGCAAAAGGTCTCGCTGTCAAGACGCCATCGGTGACCCTGCACGATCGGTGACGCGCATGCGCAGAACATCCCACCATCTTGGATCGCTGGCTAATACTAATACTTCACCTCAGAGATTATAACAAAACAGCTGTTTATTCATTTTGGGAGTGAATGGAGTTGTCAGAAAGCTGGTTTGTAATCTATTAATAATAAAGTTTGACAGGAAGTGTTTGGTCGGTGCTGGATTTCACTTTGATTTATCTTTCTTTTCTCTTTATTTTTTCTGACCTTTTCTCTGGTCTCCTGACCATTTGAACCTCACGACTCTGGCAAGATTCTGAAGTACCTGGTTAAGGCGAAGGGTAATGGGATATTTACAAGGTTTTAGGTGAATTAATGAGTATAAATTTATACGTATTTGCATGCACACGCATGCGCACGCACGCACGCAAACGCACACACGCAAACGCACACACGCACACACACACAAAAAAAAAAAAAAAAAAGAGCAATGATGATAAGACGTTGAATTGGTAAGACTACCGAATGGACAATTCTGAGCTCTTTAAAAAAAAAAATAGTGATAAAAATAATAATAATAATAATAATAATAATAATAAAGTTTGACTGACTTGACTGTTTTGTTGACATTCCCTCTAGCGCAGCACCATCTAATGGATGCATAACGTAACCGCAGCCTCTACTGTAGCGCCTTATATATGGAAAAAGCTTTAAAATATGTCATTCATTGAAGGTGCGCCTTCTAATGCGGTGCGCCTTACAGTCGTGAAAATACGGTATATTTTGAATTAGTCTGGTTTGTAAATCGGGCAGCGTGGTGGCTGACTGGTTAGCACATCCACTTCCCAGTGCTGAGGGCTTAAGATCGAGTCCGGGCTTCGGCGTTCCAGGGTGGAGTTTGCATGTTCTATACGTGTCTGCGTGCGTGTAATTGGTTGTTTGCCCTGGATTGGCTGGCAACCATTTCAGGGTGTACCCCGTTTACTGCCCAAAGCCGGCCAGGATAGGCTCCGGCACCCCCGCAACCCTTGTGAGGAGTAAGCTGTTAAGAAAATGCATGGATGCTTTGTAAATCAGGATTATGACATTCTGGATTTGTCCAATATCATTCTTAGTATTAGGGTCAATTCCGGAATAATCCGGTTTAGAAGACCCAGGTTTATAGTTGGGGACTGTCTGTGATTGTCCTATATGCTTCATGGTTTGGATATACACCTGGAATAGGATAAATTCTAGGCAAATTCCTGAAAGCTCACTCCCTGGGTTACGGTATATTCTGGACAGCACAGTAGTCTAAATTAGTCCCCAGGGTTAGGGTCCAGTAGTAGTAGTAGTATCCGAGCACTGTTTCTGACCAACATTACAGTTTGATTTTATTTTGGACTAGTCTGGTTTGTATCTCGGGATTAGGATAGATGATGGGTTTGTCCAAATTTATTTCTCAGGGTTGGTGTACATTCTGCAATAATCCAATTTATTAGTTTATATAGGGCAAACTGCAGACCTAGATGTGGTCTGTCTGATATTTACCTCAGAATTCAGACATACATTTAAAATAAGCAAAATACAGTATTTACAATCTGGGATATCCCAGTAGTCTATTTTATTCCCAGGGGTTATGGTGCATTCTGTTTATAGGCTATCCCTGGTTTAGAATATAATCTGTGATAGTCAAGAATGTACCCATGATTAGTGTAAATTCTGAACGAGGCCTATTTATGATCTACCATTATTGTGGGCTACACCATTTTGGGAATAGTGTATATCCTGTCCAGTATTCAACCCGCGATATATTAAATTCATAATATTCTAAAAAGCATTCACATATGTTGTGGGACAAATTAATGTATTTCCTTAAAAATGTACACACAGCCACTACTTATTGCAATCTAAAAAAAATTTTTTGTTAATTTATTCAAATTAAATCAAATATTGTTTCAAATAAATTTGCACAAACTTTTTTGGGTATACTGCACCCGAGTATTCCAATCTATCTTGGGTTCAGGCATCAGGGTGTATTCTGGAATAGGTCGAGCTTATTCCTGAGCCTTCATTGCATCATTCCCAATCATTGCATCTCATTATTGTTGTTTTGCGAATGCCTGGCTGCTTGACACAATGACACCGTCCTAGCCCCCGAGGCGTCACCCCCTTCTATCCCACCTGGCTGCCATTGAGGTTAACAAAGTCATCCAAAGCAGAGGCAGGTGGCTCCTTTGACCTGGATGTACTTATCCCATGATCCTTGGTGACCCTGACAGGAAGTTGCCAAGTGACCTGGCTCCTCAACACCCCCTCCCACTTCCCAATGGCCCATCCTGCCCTCATGATACCTTCCAGGAAGGAAAGATGTTTTCCCCCCTCTCTCGCTTGTTACGCCCAAACAGAAAAATGTGATTATTGATTCCAGGCTCACCTTTTGTCCCCCCTTTTATCTCCATTTGTTTCAGGACCGTCCAAATAACTTTCATTTCTTTGACTGTTGATACTTTTACATACAGTCCGTCGTTTAAATACGTCTCTGATTTCATTTTGCTGGAGGAAAGTCAACATCAGGCTTCTGGGTTTAGTCTGCATGAAACTGAATGAATTTCACAGGACGACCATTTGGGGCTGGTTAGTAAGAGACAGCTTTTTGTTGTGCGCTTGGCTGCAGTTTAAGGGAAAGAATGTGAATGAAGGAGAAGGTGAGGATGTCATATGCGCACTTAAGATGTTGAGCAGGGATGGCAGCAGTGTAGAAGAAGATGTAAACTTCCTGTGAATATGTCCATGTTTCTGTCTGCGTGATGGAAAACAAATCCTTTTCTTTTATGTAATGAGGACAGCAGAGCAGGTGATTCACTGGTGGTGGTCACTACGGCCTTGTGGACATGTGAGCAGCCATTGTGGTGCACATTTTGTGTGTCCATGCACACTTTTAACACAACTGTGGCACCTTGAGATACGACGTACAGCGATTCAGAACATTTGTCCCTCAAATCATCCTTCCCCACTGAAATGAATGATAATAGTATTAACCTGTTCCTACTTTTTTATTACTTCCCACATTCTAAGAATTCCTCCATTCACAACAATCCACACTTTCCACAGTAAAATTTCCCAATAAATCCCGCATATTTAAAGAAATATTTAAACGTTTTGTTTTCGACCAATTCAAAAACCTTTAAAATATTTTCTCTATTCCAAAATTTCCCAAATTGTTGCAATACAATTCTGAGGTATTTTTCCCTGCACCTTCCACATTTATTGACAACTCAAACTATTCCAACCAAACTCCTCAATTTTAAGGTAAAATGAATTAATTAAATGGATTTATCCTTAACGTCCACATTTCTTGACTAATTCAAATCCAACTTTAAAACATTCAACTCATCCATGATACCTTGGAACAATTCCTATTCTCCAAAATCCACAAAAAAATAAATAAATAAATAAATAAATAGATAAATAAATACTTTGAAATATTATTTACTTTATTCCCTGCATCTTCCATATTTCTTGATCGATTAAAACCATTCCAATTCAGTTGACATTTTTGTTTCACTCTTAAAAAAAATAAAATAAAATAAAAAAGTGAAAGGGGACAAAAAGAAGTCAAACTTGTGATATCTGCCCCTGATCAACACAAAATGAATGACAGCAAGCAGTCAAGACGTTTTCAAGGTAACAATTTTACAAATTAATTCAGCAGCATGATTTTGTGCTATGTATGTATTTTTTTTTTTTAAGTAATTTTGCTTTTATACATTTTTTTTAAACTACAGATAGGCTGAGATCCAACTTTGAAATATTCAACTAACTCATTTAGGACATCATAGGAATTACAGTATTTAACAAATTCCCAACTTTTCAAAATAAAATTTGGATGTATCCTTTGTTGCTTCCTACCAGTTCCCCAAACCCAAAACGAAACCTGAGCACTTAGGAAATCAGTGGTGAGAGACATGTTGTGAGATTACCTCGCATCCCTTTGCAATGGTACTGCCACCAAATTGACAAAAGTGAGCTGAGGTGGCATAATTTCGTCAGAGACATCATTATATACAGTCGTATGAAAAAGCTTGGGCACCCTTGTCAATTTTCAAGAGTTTCCTTTATAAATCATTTATTGTTTGGGTCTGCAATTTCAGTTAAATATATCACATAGCAGATGAACACAGTGATGTTTGAGAAGTGAAATAAAGTTTATTGGCTTTACCGAAAGTGTTCAATAATTATGTAAACAAAAGTAGGCAGGTGCATACATTTGGGCACCCTGTTGCTTTCTTGATTTGAATAGCTCTGGCATTAAATTGGACCACTTAAATTGTTTGGTAAACTCATTGACCCGAGATCAACATACACAAGTGAAGCTAATAATAAGAAAGGATTTGCACGTTTTTCTCCTTTTTGCATCTTCTCTGAAGAGTGGCAACATGGAAACCTCAAAACAACTCTCAAATGACCTGAAAACAAAGACTGGTCAACATCATGGTTTTAGGTAAGGACACAAATAGCTAGATCAGACATTTTTTTTCCTCATTGTGAGGAACATAGTGAGGAAATAGAAGACCACAGGCACAGTTCTAGTTAAGGCAGGCAAAGAAAAAACCTCAGATAAGCAGAATGGATGTATGGCAACAATAGTCAAACTCATTGCACACTTTCTGACTGTAAATCCAATAGACTTCATTTCGCTTTTCAAACATCACATCTGCTATATGATATATTTACCGATAGTTGAAATTGCTGACCCAAAGAACAAATGATTTATCTAATTATTTATAAGGTAAAATCTTGAAAATTGTCTGGGGTGCCCAAACTTTTTCACTTGACTGTTAGTACAACATTACTACAGTTAAATCACGTCACAAACACACTGCATCCATTCATCTGTGGGACAGACGAGTGCAGAGACACTTGACTCCACGTCTCAAACGAAGCAAGAGAAAGTTACAAAAAAAAAAAAATGCTGTAAAAGAAAAGGAAAGTTTGTCTACTGGTGTTTTTTGCTACTTGGTCTTAGCGGTGCAGCTGATGGTTTTAAGGTTTATGCCCGAGTGTCGCAGAGGAATGAGTGGAAACTTAATGGAGGACTCACTTTGTGCGTGTGTGTATGCATTTACATCACCATGCTAATGCGAAAAAGTAGAGGAGGAGAGTGTAAAGTGGTGAAAATTTTTGAAAGGAGAGTGAAATCACCTCAAAGCTGAGCTTCGTCTCACTGCGTTACGCCTTCAACAGATGTTGGCTTTAATGAAGTCATTTGTTTCGCCGTATTTTAGGCTTTGCACACATCCCAAAAAGCTTTTATCCACTTTGGTGTTGTAGCCAACAAGCAGTGTGGTTACAGCTACAGTACAAAACCGCCCTTTTGATATAATGGTTACTCAGTTCATATTTACAAGCTTCAATAACTCACTTAGTCCACCTGATACAGTCTGTTATATTTCTATTCTATTCCTTCGTCACTAATGTCGCCGTGTAGGAGGAGCACACCATCTTAACTTTCGCAAACACTGCTCATTATTCAGCCCTGAGGCCTGCTTAGCTGTCTAACAACATGCCTGACATAAAATACATGAACTGAGCACTAAACTCATGCCCGCATAGTGTCGTCAGCAAAATGGGAGTGTGTCAGGGACGACTGATAGGTCCGTCGGTACTGACCCGGATGGTCAGTGATGATTCTGGTGACTGACAAAAACCCACTTCCATTGATATATAGTAAGTCAGTTTTTTTTTTCAAAAGTTTCCCTTCATTCACCAGCAAACGGCCATCCATTTGTGACGGACTGACGGGCCCTCTGTCAGTACTGAAGGAATTCCCACCTCTGGTTTTTGAGCTAAAAATATAAGAGCTAATTTCAAAACCTTTTCCATGAATGTAACCCATAAACTGGACATCTTAATTGACATCACGATATTGAAACTGCCGCAATATATCGTCGTCGTCATATCACAAATTGCAATGTTAAAAGCAGCGCATCTTTTTAAAAAAGTCCATTTGTTTTTCATTTCCCTTCTATGTTTACAATCCACAATAGTCCTCAGATGAAAGGGAATATAATATGCTTGTGAACCAAGTCACTATGTGGAGGAACTCGATGTGTGCCTGCATTAGCAAGTATCAAGTGTTATTAGAGATTGTAGGTTGTTTGTATGCATTGCTGTAATGTACAAAAGCACTATATTGTTTTGTTTTTTTAGTATGAGTTCTTTTTTTCTTTTCTTTTTTCTTTTTTTAACAATATTGTGGCCTTTTTTGTATTGCCCACAATGGTAATTATTTTATCGTGACCTTCATATCATGATAATATTGTTTCATGATGTTTGGATATTGTTACATCATCACTGGGAGGCAGACGTGCTAACCACTCATCCACCGTGTCACCCTCATAAAAACTTGAGTCTTAAAATGAATGTTAGTTGTAATGTTGCCTGGTTAATCGAAGAAATGCGATGTGACTGCCCTCGTGCTAAAATATTACTCACGTCACTGAATTCTTGTACTTGCTCCGGTGACAATACTGGGTCCGCTATTTGCTTCTTCTCCTCTAGAGATACCAGCCAAAATCCAACAATCTTTACAGTATTTTCATGTAATACACATATATACATGCCAAAACATAGTTGCTGTAAAATTTACAGTATTTGACCGCTAATTATACTGCACAGCAAATTACTGTACTTTGATTTACCCATAATGCACTTTGTTTTACCCACAATACATTGCGGTATACAGTTAAATGCTGTAAAATAAAAAATAAAAAAAAACAAGGTAATGTCGTAATTTCTTCAGATTGTAAAGAAATTTGTTACAGTGACTGTCACAGTTGCACTTTAACAGTTTAACAGTTACAGTAACTTGGTTACAAACAGCGATGTGGGTGTGTTCAAACTTAATCATGCGCAATCCGTCACCGCTTTCCCGGAAATCTCAAGGCCACCTTTGAAAGTGTCATCTCTGTAGACCCCAAAGTTTGAGTACACTTATGAACCCACAAATTGCAATGATGTCTCCCGCCTCCCTATAGTCCATCTGCTCATGTGGCAAAACCGCAGTGGTCATATGGCATCTGTCTGCAAAATAATCCCAAACTTATCTCAATTTATCATCAAAGTGTTACATAATTGAGTTAATGAGTGCGTTTGTGCGGTAACCCGATCTTCTTTTTTCCCCATCTTCTTCTTCTTCTGCGTTCCCAACCGAGAGGCGAAGAGTGAAAGGGCCCCCGTGAAAAAAGCCCGACAACAACTGCGGCTTCCCGCTGTGGTTCTGGCAAGCCTCACGCTGGGACGCAGCCAGTGGGCGGCTAATGAAAAGACAACAGTGCGGGCCAAGGCGGCCAGGAGGAAGACGAGGAGGAGATGGAGGAGTGGCCTGGGTACAAGCGACCCGGTCGGCCTTGGCAGCGGCCTCAGCGCCAGTTGTCACCGCCTTAATCCGGCTGGCGCAATGACCTCATCACAGCCAGCCCGCCTCGATGGCTGGGGTGACCTCACCTACTGAAGTAGCGGACACAAACATGCCCAGGCAAGTGGCCATAACATCAGCAAATTGGGTGACTAGTGTAGGAAATAAAATTGTTTGGTGTACTCTTGATCTCATGTCAAGTGTGGGAATTTTGACATTTGGCTCTTTGTTCGAGAACAGTTGTGCAAAAAGTACAAGAACAGGTAACAGTTTGACATACATTTGCTTGAAGTTTCAGCTGAAAGCCAAAATTATATATTTCTCTTGGTTATTTTTCTTGTTGCGAGGCAGGGTTCATTGGCCTCAATTGTAACTGTCCCATAGGCCAACAAACAAAATACTATTACAAATGTACTTGGGTTCAGGACATATCCCTTTATTTTTTTTCCTTTCTCTTTTTGTGTTTCTCAAAACATGACAAAATGTATATATATATATTTTTTTGAATAAAATTCGGCTGAAAGTCTCAAAACGCAAAACACACAAAATTAAAGTTATTTTCATAGAAATTGCTACTAAATTGATGGGTTGTTGCTTTCCAATGAATGGCATGAATAACCACATTTTACTAACTAGTAACTACTATTACGTTATGTGATCTTCAAAGTTGAGGTTAATTTCATCTATTGAGGGGTCCATCCATCCATCAATCCATTTTCTTGACCCGCGGGGGATGCTGGAGCCTATCCCGGCTTTTCGGGCAGTAGGCAGGGTACACCCTGAACTGGTTGCCAGCCAATCACAGCTATTGAGAGATCAAACGTCCTAAACTTTTAAAGAGTTCAAATCTCAGATGATGTCCTTACCTGCGATTATAATTGATTTTCCACTGATATTTTAACAATTCCTTGAAATTTGAGGTTTGTATCTTTTTGCTCAGCTACTGGTTGGTGGACATTTGACAGATGCTAGGACCAAAACTTGAAATGCGTTTTTTGTATAGGGATTTCAACCTGGCAACATTATACTTGCTGTAACTTTGTCAATTTTTGAGGTATGTCCATGTACTACATATCATTTTAAAGGGAGTTAGGTGTAGAATTTGAATATAGGAATCCGTCAATTTTGATTATTTATTTTTTTCGACACATGAGGATCCTTTTGCCAGTGTGTTTTTTTAATTTTACATTTTTTTTTTACATTCACATTCATTGATTTCTCCACAATCGTTGATTTAAGAAAATGATGCTTTTGCCAAGAAATGAATTATTAATACTTTGTAATTCATTCTGATTACTTTTCCATTTACTGCTCCATCATACTTTTTGTCTGAAATCCTGCTACATTAAAATGCTATATATATATATATATATATATATATATATATATATATATATATATATATATATATATATATATATATATATATATATATATATATATATATATATATATATTAGGGGTGCACACTAATATCAGACGATCTCATCTCCATCCTCAGACGTCTGAAAAAGTCAGCCACTGTCCTCTTCTGCTGAAATGATTAATAGGATTTTCATTTTTATCTGAGAGAACGACTTCATGTGCAGTTAAAACAACCAGTTTGTTTTATTTTGCTGATATTGTTCAATGTTTTCCTATAAAACAAGATTGGAACACTGAAGGTATATGCTGCTTGTAATGAAAAAAACGGCAATAATCGGGATCGGCAGGTCAGACTTTTTAAAAGATCGGGGATCGGTGATCGGCCGGAAAATTGTGATCGGTGCACCCCTAATATATATATATATATATATATATATATATATATATATATATATATATATATATATATATATATATATATATATATATATATATATATATATATATATACTGTCCACTGTGGATCAAATGTGGATGGAACATGGTGTCATATGTTTGATGCTAACGTTTTGGGGGTTTTTTAACTGTGAAAGAAAGAAAGAAAGAAAGAAAGAGAAAATAAGCCCTTAATTCCCACCAATTTCACAGTTCCACACGAAATTTGATATCCAGGGTTAGGGTTAGATGCATGACATTCTCAACAGGAACAGGAAGTCAGCCATTTTGGTATGAAAGCAGCCATTCCGGGCAAATTGTGCGGTTCAGAAATTGACACACTCTTTCTTGTAGATTTGCCCAAATTCAAGAGCATTCCTAAATGTTCCTGATGTGTGTGCGCTTTTTGGATCGCTTTTGGGCAAAGCTTAGCGTCAAAATGATTATTTGGAGAATTTGCCATGAAAAAAAGTGTTGTGAGAGGCCTATTTATGTACGTTAAATTCAAACTGAATGATTAATCACTGGCTGTTTGGGTGAACATACAGTAGCAATTAACTGCATGTGTCATATAAACAGCCCAATCATTTGCATACTGTGTACTTTATATAACAAAGATCCATATTGAACAAGATCAGACCCTAAAGAGATGATAAACACAGATGTACATCATGGAAATGAACGTACAGTAGAGCCACACACACCCATAAACACGCATACACGTGCTATGTGAAAATAAAGAGACACTTGCTCTTGTTGGCACCTCCTCCCATCACACACGCCGCCTCCACTCCTTCATCCCAGCTGTCACAACTGCAACAACGCCACAAATACACAACGCATACACTTTCACACGCGCTCACCCACGCACACACGAACACGCACGCACACATACACGCGTGCACAGCCCTTTTCCCGCTCACACCTTTTCCCTCTCTCAACGGCCGGCTCCAGTTGGTGCATACTCGCGACTACACGTTTGTGTGTATGCATGTTTGCGTGTGTATACGTACAGTATGTGTGTTTGTCGTTGATCTGACATGCGGGATCCACTTCTTGCAGCCAAATGACACGTGGACAGTCAGTTATTTTCCTGAGATCTGTGACTAATATATACCCTAAAAGGCGTGTGTGTGCGTGAGTGAGTGAGTGAGTGAGTGAGTGAGTGAGTGAGTGAGTGAGTGAGTGAGTGAGTGAGTGAGTGAGTGAGTGAGTGAGCGAGCGAGCGAACATGGGCGGCAGTGGCAAATGTCTTTTTTTCCATCCCGCAAACACCATGTGTGAGGTCATAAATCTGATCGCCACGGCAACACAATCCGGTGACACTGATGCCCACAGGAAGCATCACAGATTAGACAGATTATTTGCGGTCATGTCACGAATTGCGCTCGACAGTATATTTATTCAATGTTTTTCTTTTTCTTTTTTTCCTTATAACTGATACATACATTTAGGCCCAAAAGTATTTGGACAGTGACACAAGTTTTGTTATTTTAGCTGTTGAAAAAAACATATCCAAGATACAATCATATAATAAATATAGAATTTAAATGCATACTCTCTGCTTTAATTTGAGAGTATTAAAATCCAAATTGGAGCAGTAGGTGGGGTACACCCTGAACTGGTTGACAGTCCATGGGTCCATGGGTCGATGGGTTCCAGACTTCAGGCAGTCACTACCTGCAAAGGATTCTCCACAAAATACTGAAAAGTACCATTTTACTTTACGTTATGTTTATGTGTCCAATTACTTTTGAGCCCCTGGAAGAAGGAGCATTTGTATAAAAAATAGCTACAATTCTTACATGCTTAATCATATATTTTTGTTTAACCTCTTGAATTAAAGCTTAAAGTCTGCACGTCAATTCCATTGTAGTTGATTCCATTTAAATCCAATGTGGTGGCATGCAGAGACCAAATCATGAAAATTGTGTCACTGTCCAAATACTTTTGGGCCTAATTGTACTAGACTTAGACTTGTTGTTCCAATACCGTTTTTTGGCCCCCGATACCAATACGATACCCAGCTTTGCAGTATCGGCCGATACCGATACCATACCAATTCTTAAGATTTTTTTTCCTCAACATGAAGAAGCTGTCCTGCTATTGGTTCAGAGCATTCAAGGACCAATAGGATATCTTAGATCGGCATGCAGTGAACATGTCACATACCAGTGAGTGTCGTGCACCAGGAAGACACAAGATGCTGCATCCAAAATCCTATATTAGCGTTGGAATTAATGGTATCGGCAAGTTACTTGTGAGTACTCACCGATACCGATACCCCTGTTTTAATGCAGTATCGGCACCTCTGCCGATACCAGTATCGGTATCGGAACAACACTAAATTGTACCATACCATGTTAGAGAGATAATGTATGTCCCAAATTACTTTTAAAATGTATGATTATTCAAATCTATATATTTGATGTCTAATTGATTATTTTAATAAACAGCATCATTTTAGTTTAAATTTGGTAAGAATTATAGCATTATTATTTTTTTAAATATATTTATTTAAATAATTTAAAAAAAAGTCACCAATGCATTTGGGAAGAGTTTCAGATTAGAGAGATAATTTAAGGCAGGCTGTAGATGAGAGTGTGATTTGAAAGAGAAAAGAGGAGAGATTATTCAGACAATTACACAACACTTTTATACTTTATGCAATATTTTGTATTTTTAGATACTTAGGTATGTAGATTTATTTTATGAATTATTTATATCCAATGTAAATGTGCCACATTGTATTTTGATTTTTTTTGTTTCATATTATATATTGTATATAATTGCATCGAACAAAAGATAAAAAATAAATCCTTAATTTTTCCTCAAAATCATTTCTTCCCATCAAATGCAGTTCCACTCCAGTACTCTAGAAGCCAACAAAGGAGAAGTGAAGAAGAAATCCAAAACACAGCAAATCAGTGGCGAGCGGTCATAATAAGCTATAAATGCAGTGCATGCCCAAGCCCTACATTAAAATCATTGAAAATATTTATCTGTGAGTGTTCTCTATTATACAATACCTTAGTTGTACTGCTTTGGTCTTAAATTCCTTGTGTAATTTGCCCTGTTTTCCTTGTGGAGAGCTGGAAAGCCTTTTCGTGCATGCACAGTGAGATATCAGGTTGTATCTGCCAATGCGCATGCACATAATTGGCTTATTTGAATTGTTCTGCAGTAAACAGTCAATGGTTCAGTTCATCGTCAATGAGTGTCGTTTTCCCGGAGAACTTTTGAGAAAGAGATTATAATTTCAAGTGGTCGTCCTACTCCTGAAATAGTTAACACGAAAACGGGGAAGAATTTTGTCCGTCACTTTCAAGCCAGCACGTACGAGAAACAAAAATGGCTAGCTGGCTTTCCGCAGGTTAGCAAACTTTTGATTGTTGATTAAAATCACTTCCGGCATCAACATCCACATTCAAATATTGGGAGGATTTTTCTTGACCATCCCAAACTGTCAAGATAGGGGAAAGCTTTTGATCCAAATTCATTTGTACAGTTGAAATTGAAGCAACATGCCGTACACGGACATAAAGTCGGCGACTGGAATATGGGGCAGATATTGGGAGGTGGTGTTTGGTCATTTAATTGGGCTCTTGGTGGTGATTATGGCAGTGGGTTGACTTGTTTCCGTAGTCAAGCCCTGGCACACACGCATACGTCTGGATAGTTTTAAGGCTCCAGGGAGACTTGGGCACGTATTATTATTTGCAATACTTCAGAATACTGCAGACGGACCCCCAGCTGGTGAACAGCGACATTAAACGTGTTGAGAAACAGAGAGAGGTGAAATGCTGCGATGCTGCCATGACGTGTGTGGAAAGTCGGTCATAATAAAGCCTGTCACCTTTTTACAACACGGCGCAAAGAAAATTCAACATGATGACAAATGTTGAGGCCTTGGATTTGGCGGTGGAGCACATTAAAATGTGGCTAAATGGAGCATGCCAAAGCAATTTGCCAGTAAGGCTCCATTTACACAATTTTCCCGGCGCCCACGGCAGCCACGCTTGCCCGTAGTGCTCCGTGGGGTTTTGTTCATTTTATTTACATATTCAAGTCTTGCAAAGGTTTGTCGGAATCTGTCACCATATCCTCGTATGATGTTCTCAGTATTTGGTTTACCACGGATGCTGAGACATCCAGTTCCAGCTCATCTCATGTTCGTTCAAGATTTTCAACAGATGAAATTGGGCGGTGCAAGGAGCAAGTTTGTGGCCCCAACAGAGTCAAATGAAGCTGTTCTGGCAGGCCTCTACTTCAGTTGGCATCAGCATGTGTGTGCGTGTGTGTGTGTGTGTGTGTGTGTGTGGGTGGGACATAATGCAAATCAATAGCTGATTGTAATACCACTTTAATTTATTCTATTGAAGATGTATGGAAATATTAATACATCACAGCCTCTCCCCAAAAAGAGTTTTTAAAAGTTATGTTTTACCGCCTCCCAGTTCTGAGGACTCGGGTTCGAGTCCAGACTCGAGTCCAGGCTCGGGCCTTCAAGGTGGAGTTTGCATGTTCTCCCCGTGCCCGCGTGGGTCTTCTCCGGGTACTCCGGTCTCCTCCCACATTCCAAAGAAATGCATGGCAGGTTAATTGAGTGTTCCGAATTGTCCCTAGGTGTGCTTGTGAGTGTGGATGGTTGTTCGTCTCTGTGTGCCCTGCGATGGCTGGTAACCAGTCCAGGGTATACCCTGCCTTCTGCCCAAAGTCAGCTGAGATAGGCTCCAGCACCCCTGCGACCCTTGTGAGGAATAAGCGGTCAAGAAAATGGATGGATAGATTGACTTTTTTGTTTCAATGTGCTCCTCCTTCTGGTGTGTGCCCATTGGCTACCTGGTGGCCATGTGATACAGAAATGCAGACAAACAAGGACATGTTAAAACTTCATTTATACAAGATACATCTTTTTTTTTTAATCTAAACTTTATTAATAATTTTTTTCTATTTTTTTCTTTGTCGTTTGACTTTTCCCTTGAAAGTGTTGCAAAGACAAGTCAACTAAAAACACCCAGCTTAATTCTATTAAAAATGTGTTTTTTCTTCGAAGAACTCAAACACCAATACCGTCGCTTTAAAAAAAATAGATAAATAAATAAATACATAGATAAATAAATAGATAAATGAATGAATAAATAAGTAAATAAATAAATAAATAAATAAATAAATAAATACATAAATAAATAAAAAACTAGTACAGTTTGAATACTACGGAGCCCCTAGGTGACATGGTAGGGGAAAAAAAAAAAAATTTGCGTTCTCTTGCAAAGATTGTGCTCCCTCACAATGATTGTGAGATAACGCAATTATTATTTTTAAACAATTTGATGTACTTCCGTCTTCCGGGTCAACTTCGGTGTGACCAAAATCGTCGAGGATGGAGCGTCTACAGCAGTGGGAAAGCTTAATTGAATTTTATTTCAAAAGGGTACTGCTGTAGACCTCTCACCCGTACATTCGAGGCTCCAGTATCCAGACTGACCCTGAAGTACATAAACGTGTGAAAATAAATAAGTGAAAAGGCATCCACTTGCAAAAACCGTTGCATTATCTCACATTTATTGCGAGGGAATGCAAACTTTTTTTTTTCCCCTACCATGTCACCTTAGGGGCTCCATAGAGCACAGCACTGCAATTAAATACAAGAAAGGAAAAAAAAAAAAAAAGACCAAATAACTGAAATAATGATTCAATTAAAATATATTGCAGAAAGAAGTGAAATAAAAATTGTATGTAAATGCAAATATGAACTGCAAATATACTGGCCTTTAAAGTTCAATACAATTGGACTGTGATATAATTGGACTGCACTAGACTACCAACCACACTTTGAGAATCAATGTCCTAAACCATAACTTCAAGTTTTATTATCATCCATCCTGCAGACTCTCTCTCTCTCTCTCACTCACACGCGCACACACGCAAACACGCACATTTTATGATGCCTCTGGGAGCGAATAAGTGCCAGGCAGTACCAGTCCAGCTGCTCTTGCCAAGGCCCAGCAAACAGGGGCCTTGCAAACTGGCTGGCTAACAGAATGCCCCCCCCCCCCCCCCCCCTTCCTTTACACACACAGAGGCAAGCACACATGCACGCACACACGCAGATGAACGGGCGAATGAAGGCGGCCAATAGATCAACAGTTGGCGGGACTGGGTTGGTTTGAGCGATTGGTCAGACGGCTGCACGCCACCACGTCCAACATTTTTGGGCACCTGACCCCGCATAAACTGACAAATGCCGACGAGTGAAGGCCTGCACACTGATGGCCACACACACATTAAGGCATGGACACGCTCTTCAACAAACGACAGCCCAAAACAACACCGTCAAACATGATTTTAGTAAAGAATTGATGCACTATTTTATATAGCTTAGCCCAACAGCATGAGGTAAGGCAACTTTATTTATATAGCACGTCATACACAAGGCAACTCAATGTGCTTCATACAATCAAAAGCACAACATAATTGCCGGAGTCAGTGGTTCTCAAAGTGTGGGACGCAGGCACCCTCTAGTGGTATGCAAAATAATCACTAATTACAGTTCTGTTGTATTTAACTTTTTAGTTTATTTTCAGCTTTAGCTGCTAAGAAGATAGGAGCTTTTGTTTGAATATTAATAAATACAAAAAAATATATACATTGAAAAAACTTGGACTTTGCACTTTATGCCTGGTTCCCTTTCCTGGTTTTATTTTTTAAAATGATATGAGGACTTGTTTTTCTTCCCTCATAATTTGACTTTTTACTTCTTCCTTTCTGTGTGACCCTTCTTTTGAAAGAAATGTTGCATAATGGCAAAGAAAAAAAACACACACACAAAAAAGATTTTATTCTCATAATAGACTGACTTTTTTTTCCTTCTTCTAATGCTTTCCTTGAAAGTTTACTATTTTTTTCTTTTCTTTGTGTCCTTCTTTTGAAATGCATTACACAAAAGACAAAGAAAAAGAAATAAATCAACATATAGGAATAGTTTTATTTCTTCTTCAATTAATTTTTACCCTCTTAATGTTATTTTTTTTCTTTCCCGCATGGCTCTTTTGAAATATGTATTCCAAAAAAAGTCCAAGAAAGAACTAAAAATAAAATTACTTAATTTTTGCATAAATACAATTTAATTTCTTTTTTTAAGTTGTGCTTTTTTTTTCTCTTTTTTTTTTTTTTTTAGGCAGAATTCACTGTTGCTGTTTTTCCCCCTTCCAACGTAGCTTTTCTTTTAAAATATCAGTGCAAAAAAAATGTTAAACCAGTTAAAAGAAAAACTGAACTGGCCAACGATTGTAATCAACCTGTCAAGCTGCAAAGTCCAAAGAGAAAAAATAAATAAAAAAATTCCAACACTTTAAAACTTTTGCTTTACTTTTTTCTTTCCAATGTTGCACTTCATTTGGAAAAAACAAACAAACAAACAAACAAACAAACAAACAAAAAAGGACTAAATAATGTAGTTAATCTTAAATGAGCTGTAAGCATATCAGCGGACTGTTCTTGCCATATTCCCTCCTAAACGTCCAGCTGTTGCCGTGGTGACAGCTGCCTGGCCGAGCAGAACCAATCTCAGCTGTCAGCCGGAATGCGCTGCAGAGGTTACTGGATGATTTGGAGAGACGGCGGAAGGCGGGATATAGTTGCCGCGCAGATAAAGCCAGTCAGCTTCTCTCTTGCAAACCTCCAACTTTTGGGCTTCATCAAGCAAGCAGAACTCAAAGGCTTCAGTTAGGGCGGCAGTTGGCGCGAAATGTCGGAGGCCTTGCCAGCGCTGCAGAGTCTTCTTACATGACTTGGAAGCGTCTTTAAAGCAAGATGGCTTGTCATTTAAGCAAATAATGTTGACATTTTAGAGAAGCTCCCTGTGGGATATCGGCTCAAGGCAGGCCAGTAATGAGGCCTGACAGGCGGCCATTTTTAGCGCAAACAATTGAATTGGATTCACATTGAATATTGCATCACAATGCTGGTTGCTCTTTTAACATCCACAAGATGTGGAGAGTGAGACAGCCATATACAAACACATCTAGCAATACAATGAATACATCCATCAATTTTCTACACTGCTTATCCTGTTGAGGATTGCAGTAATATGGAGCCTAGCCCAGATGACTTCAGGTTAAAGGCCAACTACACCCAGGATTGGTCCCTAGTCAGACAGAGAACTATTCACTCGCACAAGCATCACTGGGTGGGAACACACTAACTGCAGCAAAGGCAAGCAAGTGGACCACTATATCATCAGTGACACTGAATACAATTAAGATGAACGTTATTTAAACACTTTTTTTTTTTTTTAAACGGCATGGTGAACCAATAAAAAAAAGAAAGGTAAACTGAATAAAGATAAACTCTAAGAAATAACACATGGCTTATTAATTTTAAAATAATGGCAAATTGGTTAAAAATGGTAAGTGGATAAAATAATGGTTAAAGAAAAACTTAACTTGCCAAAACACATGACAGATTATTAAAATTTTTAAATTGTTAAGATGGTTTAAAAAAAACAAAACAAAAAACACTACTGGTGAAATGTAATTCTAAAGTGGGAGAATGTTCTGGTAATAAAGAAAAGAAAGAAATATGATAAACGAGTAAAAAAAAAAAAAAAACATTGTTAACTTATTTGAAATGGTTACATGGTCAAACAAACAAACAAACAGACACATTAACGACATGGTAAATAGATTTTTAAAAGATGAAACATGGTTACTGGTGTATGGTTAAAATACACACGCACGTGTACGCCCGCACACGCACCCACACACGTTTGTCTTTGTCGTCATCGTGGGGACTTCTCATTGACATAATGCCTTTCCCTAACCCATTCCCTATATAGTAAAGTGTTAATGATTTTCAAAATGGGGGGCATGCTGATTTAACAGGGTTGGGGAATCCAGTTCTAGAAAGTACAAACCCTGAATCAGACGCTTCTACGCAACAGGTGGAGACGAGCTCATTTACCTGTCAGTCGAGTAGATGCACCTGTAGCTAAAGTTCTGCTCCTGGGTTCCCCAACCTTTTGAATTGTGGAAAACGTTTACATTGGTTACATTGGTAAACTAACAAAAATAGAACTCATAAAGTTCTCAAAATGTTCCTATGTCGCCCTCTAGTGAAGTTGCATTGAAATCACACGTTGGTTAGCACGGCCATGTGAGCTGATGACGTCTCCCTATTGTGAAGAAACAGCGCCCTCTATCGTAATATTGCTGTCAGTGCGGAAAGTGCGTTCACGAGCATCAGCAGTGTGTGCGAGTGTTTGTGTTGGTGTGTGCAGCTCACAGAGGAGCAAACGCTACCGCGTCGAGGAACAACTCGACACATTTTGTACAGGCGTCTGGATATTTTGAAGCCACTACAGCCAGAAAGTTTCTTCTTTTCTGGTGCTCCATTCAACTGTTGCATCCCTTTCAAGATTGTTGAAGTTTTTGCTTGTTTGATTTGGAGCCCATGTCTCGCAAGAAGGCTGCCAGGGGCAAAGGCACGGGCAGCTCCTCGGGGAAAGGCAGCGGCAAAGGTGCGAGGAGCAGCCCGGCCATGGTGCACTTGAACGGGGTGGTCCATCCCAGCGGACCCCCCATCAGCAACAGCAGCGAGTTTTACGACATCGCTTTTAAGGTACACTTTATTTCACAATACAGTACGACACCTTCATGAAGACTGGATGATGATGTGTTGCATTTGGTGTCACTAAGATGACAAGAAGCATTACTATTGTAATGGACGTGTACAACAACAACCATTCTGAAAGCTGTTTCTAACGTTGTAGTTACACAAACTCAGTTTACATTAGAGGGACAGAATTTTAGAAACACTTCTCAATACTGTGCAGTGCACTTCTATATTACTTGCTGGTCATCAATTCAAATATATATTTGTATGTTGTTGTTTTTTTTTTAGACAACTGTAAGTAAATAAAAAAAATACATAATTTTTATATTGCTATTATATTTCTTATTTTTGTTATTATTATGATCATTATCATTATATTTATAATAATAATAACAATAATAATAATAATAATTTTTATTATTTTGTACAGGCCTTACAGTCATCTTCACCATCGTTTTTATTTTTGAAAAAAAAAAATCAAATTTTTTCTTATTTTTCCACTATTCTTCTTCTATTATTATTATTATTATTATTATTATTGTTATTATCATCATCATTATTAATATTACCATTATTACTACTGTAATCATCATCATCATTATTATCATCATTATTAATATTTTTACAGGTCTTACAATCATCTTCATCATCATATTTTTAGTATTATATTTTATTTTTTCCCATTATAATAATAATGATAATAACAATTATTCGTATCATCATCATTATTATTTTGTACAGTCCTTACAATCATCATCTCTGCATCATGGTTTTATTAAAAAAATAAAAATAAAAATCAAATTGTATTATTATTATTATTATTATTATTATTATTATTATTATTATATGTATGTATGTATTAATGTGTTTATCGATTCAGTTGTTTATCTGTTCATCCTACACATTTATGGATCATTCATGTTATTATCCGATGACTTCTTTTGTGTTTTTACATCGCTCTTGTTTCGTAAGCGTTCCCTCTTTTTTTTTTTTTTTTTTTTTTTTTTAAACCAAGCACCTTTTATTCATTACACAGCAGCACGCTCCTGTGGCCAGCTGTGTCAATAGACGATCGATAACGTGGAGAGGGGCACACCGCCTGATAAACACACAACCAACACACCACGGCTGCTTGTGAGCGCACACTGTGCCTTGACCCTGACGTGTGCAATCGTCCGAGTAACACACACAGATAAAGGTGTCACCATCTTCTATGTTGGAAAACATTCCAACTTTTTCCAGCAGTGGTGAAAACTTGGTCTGCAATTTTTTCCACAACATTGCCTGAGGATAAGCGGTTCAAATAAGGGATGGATGGATGGATGCCTGTCGAGTTCTTCATTTTATTTTCAGGCCCATCTCTATGAGAGAGATGCCAGCAGAGACTTAAAGGCACAAGCGATCTTCATCTGCACACATCAAAGTCAGCTATTTATAGGTGCAGAAAAAGAGAATTTGGAAACAGTGTTACATCCCTTCAGTCGACTTCATTCATTACCTCAAGAAGTTAGAAATCTAAAACTGAATTCCCTTGAAGGGATCAATCTGCAAAACACAGCAGTGAACTTTGACCTTTTATTCCAACTCCATCTTCTTGATTTCCTGTGTGGTGTGCAGGTGATGCTGGTTGGAGACTCCGGTGTGGGCAAAACCTGCTTGCTGGTGCGCTTCAAGGACAGCGCTTTCTTGGCCGGCAGCTTCATCTCCACAGTGGGCATCGACTTCCGGGTACGTCTCAACCCTCCCCCACACACACACACACACTTTCTGCACATGTACCTGCACACCTGCCTGCCTTCAGTGTTGATAAAACAAGGCCAGATGCACCAGTGGGATGCAATGTCCCTGTCCAGCGTTATTAGCAATCCGTATTGATTGCTTAAATGAGTTCGACATGCTTTACATTTTACAGTTTAATGCTCCCACGTGGCGTTACAGCTTTGGCCCAGTCTACCTGTCAGAATATCAATGCAGTAACGAGAAATACATTGACCACAATATAGTCTACCAAAATTGGAAAGGTTACGGTAGCTAGTTCTAAATAACAAACAAACAAACAAAAGTAACACTTTATTTTCATCATACTGCTAAGCATCACTCTTTGAAAAACAATGATTTATAGTACTGATGATGACAACCCTCACCATTACTCACCCTAACCTTATGCACTGGTGCCTTCCAGCTTAAAAGTTTTTGGACATGCATACATTTATTATTATTTTTTTGCTTTGATCTAAGAGCAACAATTTGAGATATGAGTGCTATACAACAATTGAAGTTTTGAATGCAAATGGTGGCAAAATAAATCCATTCATTTCAGTGTTGAAAGATGCTAACATTTTGTTGGTGGGAAAGAATGAATGGCATTTCAATTAATTCCATATAATATTGACTTGATATACTTGGATATCAAGTCAATATGTTGTAACCAGTTATGAACTTGGTTACAAAACAAGTTACACGTGTAAGTCAAGGTACCTGTGTAAAGGTAATTATTCATTTAGAAGTCATTGTAATGGCATCCAAACTAGTAATCAGTAATCGTATGTTTTGCACTGGTAAAAGTAGTCAGCAGGTTTGTCTGTTTTCAACTCTGGAATGTGACTGTTGAGGTTCAGCGTTCAGTGTCCATGTACCTTCAACACTTCAGACTTTTGTCATCCTCTTTTTTTATTTTTTATTTTATTTTTTTTACTAAATGACAAGAACAATCTCAAAAGGCATCCACTTTGTGCTGCTTTTATGGAAGATTGCTCCATGATTCAATTACTCAACATGATGTGACATGAATATTTTCATCCTTCCTCTGGGCTCCCGTTTACTTCTGCCAGCCTTCCATTTTTTGGAACGAAAAACAACTCTGAGTGAGTCACACACTCTTTGTGTGTGTGTGTGTGTGGCAGTAATTAGCTGTCTTGTAAATACTGCTGTTGTGCAAATTAGGATAATTAAATTGCTGTGGACATACACTTTTTTTGTTGTTGTAGAGCACACATCTCTGCTCGAGTCTGGATGAGTCTTTTTACTGGAGTGAGACAGCCGGATGAGGTTATTTTCAGAAAGGGATAACAAGCTTTTTTTTCCGTGCAGGCGAACGTCTTCTCGGGATTTGTCTTGCTTGCCACTTCAAAGCCGCAGCGAGCTCGTTTGTTGTCATCTGGTCTTGTTAAAACCTCAGCACATGCGCTGCATTACGGCAAACAGAAACTGCTACTGTATTAGTTTAGCTGCAGCTGTCGAAATGCCAAAGAAATGAACTGAGGAAGCGAGCGTCATACATGGAAGCATGGCACAGTGGGACCGCAGACAATGCAAATCAATAAGCCACCTACAGGCTCTCGTGGGACTCTTCGTAGGTGCTCGGACTGGAGTCTACAACTCATTAGTCAACTATTCGTCAAGTCAGAGTTACTCAAGTCTACGTCGATATTTAATGCTCGACAAACCGTGAATCTGGATTGGAGCATAAACTAAATAGCATGAACAGATAAGACCGTCTGGTTCGCTGAAAAGAAACAACCCACTAATTACATGCAGCGTAATGGTAAATGGTACTTTTATTAAGGATGTTTGATACCACTTTTTTTTTCAGACCGATACTAGCATGAGTACTTGAGTAGTCACCGATACCAAGTACTGATACCACTAGTACTCGTGATACAAAAACATTTCTCAAAACAATATATAATTTTTCCTTAAAAATCACATGACATTAATGGCAATGTTATAGTCTTCTAATTTCAAATTTCTAGTTCCTCATCTTAAAACGGCTACCTTGAAATAAGGCCTGGTATTGGCCCACTGGTATTGGTACTTGCCCATCCCTTATTTTTATTAATAATTTTGATACCTTTCTGTCCAAGGTTAGGAAAAAAAGTTAATTAATCAACACAATATTTTGTCTGCAGAATAACTAATAGGACAATCGATTCTAAAAAAGTTCAACAGTGACAGCAATATGACATATTGTACGTGAAATCGGTACATGGCACAAAAAGGGCAATGACATCGATTAATCAATTTCAATGTGATTTTCATAATAATAGCATTGACTATAAAAAAAAAAAAAATCCATAGTCCTTCAACCCCTAGTAGGTCCTCTGATCTTCGGATCATGCCCTGACACTGCTTTCTTTGCTTTAGTAATATTTTCAAAAGTACATTTATACGAAATGTTTACCAGTCTAATATTTTATTTACTGTAAATAAAAAAAAAGTTATTTTGGAGGAGCAAAAGCCCTGCAACGGAAATCCAAGCTGTTCCACATGCAGGACGTCACTTTGGACTTGACGCGCGTGTAAACCAGAAGAGGTCGGCAAATAGGGCGACCAGGTGTCCGGTTGCCACGACGACGCAGGTAGGCAGGTGCTCTAGGCTGACCGCAAGGCAGCAGCCAATTGTGAAGCGCACCCGTGCCTTCGATTATGCTTCAATCACGAGGTCACGACACGTACAAGAGGCTTTATGTAGCGAGTGGTTGCACACGGGGCAAAAAAGCTGACGGACGGATTCTTTATGCTCCATTTTATTTATTCCCTCTCATCCGTGCACTCTGACATATTCAATCAGAGTATTTCACTTAGTGGAGATGTTTACGAGTCATAGCAGGCAAGGATCATGTAGCCAATGTGGAGGAGAGTCGATTCTGGCATTTCAAGCTAAAATGCACCCAGAGGATGTTTCTTCAAAAGTGTGCGCTAATAATCCATTAGCGCATCAGTGTATTTCTTGGATCAAATTGTGGCAGAAAAGGCACGAATTCAATCCTTCTCATAACTTGACAACTTTATCCTTGTAATTTACAATCATTTTTTAAATTGTATCTTTCAGATTTTATAATTAAAAAATCCATCCATCCATTTTCTTAACCGCTTTATAGGGTCGCAGGGGGTGCTGGAGCCTATCCCAGCTGGCTTCGGTCATTAGGCAGGGTACACCCTGAACTGGTTGCCAGCCAATCGCAGGTTATTAAAAAAAATTACCATCTTAATTCTTGCAACTTTACAACGTTATTCTCAGAATTTTGAGGTCATTCATGTAACGTTCCATTTTTCAACTTTTTTTCTGATAACCTTTATGACTTTATTCTCATACATTGACTTTATTTGAAACTTTGTTTGTAAATGTAACTTTTTGACTGTCGTAGTAACATGATTTAGCTTTGTTTACCAATATAAATGTGTTCTTGCAAGTTTACATCTTTATTCTCACGACTTTACGGCTTTCCTTATAGTTTTACTGTTACTTATAAAATGAATTTGTTCTCATAACTTTGACACAATTGTCATATCTCAACTCAACTCATATGAACTCTTTTGAATAACTTTCCATGATCTTTATTCTTGTAAAATTCTGATATTGTTTTTGTTACTTAACTGTGTTCTCATAAGTTTACATTTTCTTCATAACTTTACAACCTTATATTTCTGAATTCACAGCTTTATTAATGTAACTTCACAACATTTCGTCTCATAGTCTTACTATTGTTTGCTTTGTGTTTTAGATGCTCCATTGTAATCTCAGATCATCTGAATGATCTTGGGTAGCTTTCCCTGCAGGATTAATTAATTACTGGTGGAAATCATCTTGTCACCTAATGTGCAACATCGTTTTCTTTGGATTTTCAGTCATTTTGTGGGGATAAGCGCCAGGGAAACACGCTAAGTTAGGCTCCCAATAATAAAGAAAAAACCATACCAACACCATTTCAGTGTGCTACACAAGAAAAGTAAGGAGATGTTTTCATTTTCAACGCTAGAAGAGTTCCCATCCATCATAGTTGCTTTTTGTGTGTCATGCTTCTGTCTGTCCCCCCCAGCAACCCCACGCTTCACCCTCCCTGCGCACACGCCACCATGCTATCCTTTCCCAAACTCAAATTGTGTTGTTTATCCTTTTGAATGTCATTTGCTCGGGGGCAAAGATTCGCCTCTAACTTTCAACAAAACGCTGCAGTTAAAAGTACGAGCAAGGTTGTATAAACTTAACGGGTCCCAAATGTTAGTTAAAAAAAAACAAAAAAAAACAGAACAAACATAATGTTGCTTTCAGCTCAAGTGGGGATTTGTTTAGCGTTATCACCAGGGTTTCAAAATAGATGTCCTCAGGAATAAAAGATTAAGGAAGTAAATGAAAACAGAATGAGGGCTCCTTGAAAAATACTTCAATCCCGATTCCCCCGATGCATTGATTATCATTCCTCTGTTATCGTGAAGAGCTGCACTTCTCACCTCCAGTGACAGACAGCCGACCTCGGAGACTCTTATGTAACCACACATTTCCCTTCCTGCCGTCGCAAGAAAACATTCAAGCACAACCATCCCCAAATATGCTTGGTGATAGATATTGACGTCCTGTTTTTACCCAGCAATGTGAAAGCCAAGTCATTGGTCGGTCTGTTGCTCCACTAGCCTTGAAGAAACAATCTAGAAAATGGATCCACCCATTCTCAAGAGCAGGTAGTGTGGCCGGAAGATGAGTGTCTATCATAACTGAGCTCATAGGCCAGTAATTATTTACGTGTTGAGTATGTGTTTTGTAATGTCAGCCATAGTACAACCTCACACAGCCTCTTCTTAACCCCAACCATTAGTGTCCCATGCAAAGACGTAACGTGTACAACCTCACTGAAAGCCTAATACTAACCCCAGCCATTAGTCCCGGTGATGACGAATTGACATAAAGGCTGTTATGTTATGTGCGCTATATAAATTAAGACGACTTGACTTCTGACCAGATAATCCAGGTTTATTTCATGTTGCTGTTTTTTCGCTATATATGTGGCCAATAGGGGTCGCTAAACTACAATACAACACTTGGTCGTATTTTGGTGCATGGTAAAATGACCAATATGGTCGTATTATTGGAAGACTTGTTGCATTTTGTTGCTGCTGCTCGTCAGGACTGTCAAATATATACAGGAGATCATTACGATGTATAATGTTATTGACAGTGATGTATAATGATACAAAATAGAAGTGCCACAAATTTTATGTTCTACTTTGAATTCATGGTCACTGTGATGGTCGTTCAGAGACTGTGGGCAGTTCCTGGCCCTTATTCTGCCACCGTTTTCTCTTTCGTGATTATCCTTGACTTATGATTGCTGGTGTGGAGACTATCCAAGATGCTTTAAACCAGAGGAAAAGCCCACATTAGGAGAGGCCGCGCAAAATGACATGAAACCTGACATGCTGAGGAGGATTTTACTCTGATCAGAATTGGTGCAATAATTGAGACCGAAGACGGTCTTTTTCCTGCCCATTACGCCAGCAAACTCCCATTCAAGTGACTGTTTACGCACAGGATACATCATCACGGTCACGTGACCAGGATCACGGTATGTTTTTATTTTGATACTTAATCAGTTTAAAAGAAAATTCATTTGCACTTTTATTCTTTATGCACAATGCCTAATCCAATACTGGAAAATGAGTTATTAGTGGTGTGGTCTTTTAAGCATTCGCTCTTTGAATCGTTGGGTACGGCCAGCGACAAAGACACCTCGCTTTGCAAAGGTCCACATCCTGAGGATCAAGCATTTAAGTTCATTTATTATAATGTATATTTACTTGTGTTACTTATGTTTCCAGAATTATTATTTACACTTTTTTTTTTTTGTACAAGTAGCTAAGTTGTTGTGTTGAATCTGCTGCTCTCCGTCATTCACTTGCATTGACCTAAATTATGGTAGCATCTGATTAGTTAGTGTTAGTGAGCTGATAAGGGATCTGGAAGTGTTGTTGCTCAAGCTGCAGTGGTCAATTTTAAACTAAGAATGAATCCGTCTCCATCCTACCTTTTCATTTTCATTTTCTAAACATTAACCACCAATGAATCCTCACATGTGCTTGTGAGTGTGGATGGTTGTTCATCTCTGTGTGCCCTGTGATTGGCTGGCAACCAGTCCAGGGTGTACCCTGCCTACTGCCCAGAGCCAGCTGAGATAGGCTCCAGCACCCCTGCGACCCTTCTGAGGAATAAGCGGTCAAGAAAATTGATGGATGGATGGAATCCTCACATTGCTACTCGCTACGCTACTTGTTTGTCGCAAGTTTCTGTTTTTGTTTTTTTTGTTTTTTTCCCACAAATTTACAACTTTATAAAGTCAAAACTTTGCCACTTTATAAAGTCAGAAATTTGAGGGTTTATTGAGTGGCAAATTTGCGAGTTTTTTTCTCAGAATATTAACACCCCCCCATCCCCCCCCCCCCCAAAAAATATATATATATATATATATTGAACGTGGCCCTAAATTGCTGTTGTAGAATGAAGAAATGTGTTGAAAGTCTTAGTAACACGATTCTGTAGGATTCTGTTTCTCAGATCACAGCAGTGAAAGGGTTGCACTGCTGTTAGCGTTAGCATTCTGACTCCACTATGATGAAATCAGTTAAAAATCTCATTAAATATGCACAGCATTCTCACCGAAGATCAAAGCACCAAAAGTAAGTGAAGAACACTGCTGTGTTTTTAACTCTGTTGTTAGCATTAGCGTTCTGTTTCCACAACGAGTTGAACAGTTGAAAATCTTGTTTAGGAAGCCATTCAATGTATAGGATCATCGTCGCTATCAAATAACAAAAAGTATACCAAAGCACATTGCTTTGTTTTTAGCATTGTTGGTAGCATTAGCATTCCAAGTCAACATTTGACTGAAATAAGTCCTCGTTCTTGATTTGTTTTCACAGTCGACAATGCGAAACAAGCAAAGACAAGCCCTTCAATGGTTAACAAACATACATTTTCATAGTATTATAAAAGTAATATGACATCAAGGTAAAGCTTGTTTTTTGCATAAAAGCTCCTAATTTCTAATGGTAATAAGCTTCTTTCACTTGCCATACTTGACAGTGTGAGTGAATGGAAGCGTCAGCCTCTCACATTGAAATGCACAAGCAGCCTTGACCCGGGGGACCGCCTCCTCTCCCACCTCTACTTTGAAACGTGTGAGCAAAATGTGAAATAGCTACACGCATATTAGCATTCACTTGATTACAGAATCGAATAGAATCAGCTGTATTAATACCGCAATGGGCAACTTGTGGTTTTATAGTCGCAGAGTGGAAGGCACTAGGACGACACCAGCATGTCGGTATGGCTCCAGTACATGAATAATAAATACTAAATATGCAGTTGGAATTGGACAATGGTACATGAATTTTTTTTTTTTTTTTTTTTTTTAAATGCTGTGTTACAGTCAGTGAGCAGCAGCAAGAATAGTCAACATCAATGTATGTCAAAAAAAGGAAAAGAAAAAACATACATCATAAATAAATAATTTAAAAAAAACAAAAAAACAGCTGCACTGACATAAACACCAGCAATGGAGTGACAAGTACGCATAAATAAGTATGAACGCGTTTCCTACTTATGTGCATGAGAGTTTCATGAATAACAGTCAGCCCCTTTTATGATAATGTTCTTCTCTTTTGAAGTTATTTTTGGGTGTACGTACTTATTATGTATACCGGGTTGAGTCAGGCAAAGGCTTATGTTTCAGATTCATGCTGAGCATCTCCGTCATGAGTTTGGTCAATACGCTACCTTGATATGATAGTAACCAATATCCATGCAGAGGCCACCCTTTCGAAACAGTTGATGGAAAAACGTCTCTGTAGAAATGAGAGGTCATGATGTGAGTGTGGAATGAATATTTAAGTCCATCCTGGGACTCTTTGACACAATTGTGTAATCATTATATTAGGAAGAAAATGGAAATGATTTAGGCACTGATGGATTTGCTAATCCTGATTAATATGTCTCCAAGCTAAGTAATGCTGATTGGATGGATGTTATGAAACAAAATCTAAAAAGATTACAAATTTTAGCTCCGTAAATAGCACAAAATGTTTACCATGACAGTATGGTTAAACTATTTATTTTCAAGCATCATTTGCTATGTGAATAGGATATTACAATAAACTGACAACCCTCAAAATGTTTAGAATTGCCTATATTTGACATGAAAAATATCCAGCTATTCATGGATCCCCCCCGTCCCCATTATCCACAGAAACTACTGCTAATTTGCGCTTTTGAATAATAAATGCTAAATATGACTCTTTTTTTTTCTTTCTTTTTTTTCTTTTTTTACGTTTCCAAGATTTGTCCATATTTTTTATTCATGGCAATTATAATGCACCATTAATTATTCGCAGATTTTTGCTCTTAGCGGATTTTTGCTATCCGTGGTTGGGTGCAGTCCCTTTGTCTAATGAATAGCGAATTAAATTTATATCTTGAAGCACTACTGTAAACATATGGTGATATGTTCACCTATTGCGACTGGTTCTGGGTTTATGGTAGATGAACAGACAGATTTCTAATATGATGTAGCATCTCAGTGATGCCCCATGAAAGCGGATTATCTTTGTCTTGGCTGTAAATATTGATCTCTTTTGCAACCTCTAACCCCTATAATGAAGAGTCAATCAGAGCTCCCGGAGAGACGTACAATCCATCAATGACCCCCGTGTCCCATGTGGTCTGAGTGTTTCGTGATTGGATCCCGACGACAACTTCTCGTTGTGGTCGGTTAGTCTGCATTGATGGAAGCTCGTTGTACCGAATGAACTGGAAATAAGTACGATCTCCCTGTTAAAACACATGCAAACCAAATGAGTCCGTTTCCCTTCGCATTAGTCATGAGCCAGTCCGTCCTTGGCGATGAATCACCTCTTGACATGCGCTTGTTGAGCTTTACGCCCACCATCGCTCACTGTTAGATCTCCTCTGCTGCCCTCTTGTCTGTACAGTATACGTAAACGATGGTGGCTGATATTTGATGTTCTGAATCAAGTGCATGTTATTCATCGATGACTGATGAACTACTTGGATGTGTTAACATCCAGAAAAGTACACTGAATCAGAGCTACAAAAGGTTGAATGGAGGACGGTTTTTGTTTTGTTGAAGATGTTTCACCTTGAATCCAAATGGCTTCTCCAGTTCAAAATTTTCCACATATACTGTACATAATATAGAATTTATACTGTGTATAGAAAATCAGGAAAACAATACTGTATTAAGTTTTGTTTCTGAAAAATCGTATTTGTTTGGATGAAAAGAAGTCATAGTCCGTAATTTTCAAGTCATATTTAAAACAAAAAACTTTTTTTTTTTTTATTCATGTTGTAAGTACGAAATTGTTGGATTTATTATTACTTTTTTTTTAAATTAATCATCATCATTAAAGCAATCGGCACCTTGCAAACCAACACTTTCCGAATACTGTGAGCAAAGCATTCAAGGTTTAAAGGTCTATATACACCAGTCCATGTCGGCCACCATGACCGACGCCTGCCCCACTGTCGCGTCAACACGTCACATCGGAGAAATGATGAAAATACACACCGCAACAAACCAATCACGATGCAGACTACTGCGTACCTTCTGTAAATGCGTGCGACGTAATACCCCTCCATACCATCGGCGGCAATAGTCACTATTCCTTGAACTTAGAAAAATGAGACCACAAAGCTTTACAACAGGGGCAGGATAACAAAACGCAAACAAAGCATACTTCTATCTTTTTCATTCATGATGCACTACCACATCATGCACACCCTCCACAACCCAGAATATTGTGTAATGTCCAGACAGACATTGTTCATCCAGAAGGAAAAAGGTTATATGTGCAAAATGAGCAAAATTGTGAAGGCTTTCCATCGCTGAACCGTTATCCAGGTTTGTCAATAGGGGTAGGTGATAAAGCCTCAAAATAATATCACGATATTTTGAGAAAATTTGTGATAACAATATTTCTGACGATATAGTGGGGGAAAAAATACTGAACAATATATTTGTGCTGCTTCGGAAAAAAACATCGTTTTTATTGCACACAATACTTTACTTTTCAAATAAAATGTAAACATAATAGTGTAAATTTAGTGCAATTGTATAAATGACAGATTGAAATGAAACAAAAATTGTTCAGGTATTTCTCCTGAGATCTAAACGTAATATAAAATCTTCAAACCTAATTTATAAATGAAGAAATGTGCTTATAAAAAAAAAAAAGTGTTGACAAACAGTTGGCAAGCAGCATGACAATTAAATGAGGTAGGATAACAGTCTTGGAACTCTTACACAATCCTTAAATTCGGTATACTATGAAACTATTCAAAACTATTACTACTACACTATTCAACCAGCCAACAGTCAAATCACAACCTCAAATTCTTTGCCAGGAATACCAGCATATTCACAGATGTGGGTTTAAGAGCTGATCTTTGGCATGTTACATTACCACCAGTGCTGAACAGTCTCTCAGAGGCAGTGCTGGTAGCAGGGATGCAGAGATCCTTCTTGGCTAAACTGCTAACTCGAGGGACGTTCACCTTGTGCATTTTCCACCATGCAAGAGGGTCACTCTCGCTGTCTGCTGGTGGACAGTTCAGGAAGCTGTATAACTCAGCTGCAATGTTCTCTCGAGTATCAGACATGCCCGTCTTTTCTGTTGCTGAGCTCTTGAAAAAGCTTCCAAATGTCTTCTTTGGTTTCTTGGAGTTGAAGGCAGAGTGGGGCAGTTGGGTTTCTTCTGCTATTTCAAGATGAGGGTCAGATGCAGCGCTTTGACTTTGCTTTGACATGAGGGATTCCACTTCAGATAATGCTCTGGCTTGGACTGCTTTGCTCTCACGTTCACTCATGTATGCAGAGCGGAAGCGTGGGTCGAGCATGTTTGGCTTCTGCTTTTCAAGATCATTGAATAGACTTTAAACAGCCAATCAGAGTGATCAAATGTCACAGACTCACAACCAGCAGATGCTGAATCGCTCCAACAGTGGCTTTGACAGTCCGACCGTGCGTCCTACACCCCTCCAACGGTGCATACCGATGCCCAGCCACTTCCTGACTAGAGATGACTGATTGATGTATAAAGGCCTTAAAAGATAGTCCCATTAAACTGATCCTTTCCTATTTCTCTGTTCCACTTGTGAGCCTGCCAAACTTTTACACAAGCATTCAATTATAAGCATGCCACAAGTGGAAGTAAAATAAAATTGTATTATGATAAATCATGTCATGCAAGCCTGAGCTATAGATTACTAAATTAATAATGATGAATATTAATTATAAGCATATTGACTTATTTAGTTGCTGTCAATGTGAAAAAAATGCTTGCATTTATTTTTTACCAATGTCCAACAGGTGCTCATTTGTGTGTAATTAATGGAAAGCAGCTTGGCGCCCTGCTAGCCTAATGTCACCGAGCATTAATATTTTAGCGAGGTGTGGAAAGGGTGGCTAAGTGAATCCTTGTAAAGCACACAAACGGAGAAACAAAAAAAGGAAGCTAAAAATGCAGAAACTAATTTGTACCGCTACAAAAAAAAAAAAAAAAAAAAGACAGACAAAATAAAAAAATCGTCATTCTAACGCTAATGACGCTCTTGTCACAGCTTTACCAGTACAGATTTTCTGGTTATTTTAATTCACGACGGTGTTGACTTGCGAGGTTTCGAGGTTACAAATGTGCAGTGAACTACTTTTCGTTGCACGTCATCACAAGTCAGGCTCTGCCAAAATTTGTTTTGCATTAGATTTAAAAAATAATAATATAGATAGATAGATAGATAGGCTGGATGAAAACAATTAAATAATGAGATTTAAAAAAAAAAATCCAAGAAAATGTAAATTATAAATAAAATCTTCCTTTTTTTTCCCCCCTAATAAAAATGTTTTTATTTTTATCTTGGATGTTCATACTTTTTCAGAGAGAAGAAAATATGGAGGAATCTACTCGATTAAAGTCACATTTTTAAACATCCAGATATTTCAGTAAGCATTAAATAATATTTAATTTGCACATACTGTACTTGTGGTAAAAGGTCTTAATGGGACACACACGGTGCATGCAAACTGTTAAAAAACAAAAAACAAAAAATAACAGCAGCGAGATGAAATGTTAGAGTTCCTTCCAACAGCTTGTAGTGCATTCTGCGGCGTGAGTCAGCGCCACACATGGTCACAAAGTAGCGCCACACTGGCAACGTTGTGCCAACACGTCTATGAGGGCACTCCTCCAAGCTTTCTCATGCACATGTGACCCAGCATCACGTGTATATAGTATAGCTGCATGTTCTAATGAGAGAGAAGCCATGCATTATTGTAATTTTTTGAGAGAACTCATTTTTAATAATACAAATGATCACAGCACCTTTAAAACACACTAATGACAACATACTTTGTTTTTAACGCACACTGGAACACTTGAAAGATCCTAGTGGCTTTATTTTGAGACAAATGGAATAAATGTTATGGGGGAAATTATTCTCCAATTTTTTTTTTTTAGTATTGTAAAATTAAAGTTGGATTTAAAAAAAAAAAAAATCAGTATTATCAAATGGAAAATGGCAAAATAACTACAAGAAAACTAGCCCATTTTCTGAGATTTTTTAAAATTTTTTAAAAGGTGTAATGTTACATTAAAGTCTGACTGAGAATGAATAAGTGAATGATTACGAATGCAGCGACTCTATTCTGAATCGTTCAATCATTCCCTATGCTCTATGTTTGCATCACTGCAGAACCCCAGAATGACAAAATGCTACAGCCCAGTGCCCACCCATTCTCTTTATACCACCCGCTTTAAGTAGACATATGTTTAGTAAATAATCTCTGAAATGTGCTTTAGTGTTAGCGCTTCAGCAACATTGCGAGGGAGCCTCTCCAGGCTGTGCTTGTCTATGCTCATCAGGCACCTGTGTTCACAGTGTGAGTTTTATCTTCCTGACAAAGCAGCAGTTTTTGGAGACTTCCTATGAGAGCTCAACTAGCTTGCGGCCTTACTGTAATCGCATGCGCCACATGAACAAGTGCAAGCACGAGGCTTTTTCACTTTTGAGCTGCCTCTTATCAAGGTTGAGCATCACGAAGGATGATGAGGCCCTTGGAGCAAGCTTGTTGCCGTGGCAGCAGGTGATGTAAGCCACGTCAAAAGGTCTACGTTGACCTGTGCTGTGGTAGTTACTGCCAGACCATTAGTCCTTGTTTACCATCTTAATGTTCCAGGAGGCCGGTCAACGTTTTATTTGTTGAAATTTAGAATTCCTTTTCCTAATTGAAAATTCCGAAATGACGTCACAAGTTAAAATGGGATCTTATGCTGCGTTTGAAGAGTCAGATTTAATCCCACTCGGAGTTTCTCAGTTCTGCCCCCAAAGTATCGAGGCAAATATAAACGGATAAAGATGGCTGATTCCGATAAAATGTTTGTTGTTCTGGTTAACACAGTCATTTCAAATCACTTTGTGTCACCTGAACATATGTCTTGTATTTACATTTGCCTCAAATGCTTTGAGGGCGGAACTGACACAATCCAAGTGGTATAAATTTGATTTCCCACTTTCCTCAAATGCAACATTTTTCCTTGGTTCTGCTCATTGAAAAGCATTGGACTTTAAATCAATTGTAATTTGATTTGTGAAGATTATTTGAAAATGTGATAAAATGTTTGACTACTATAACAACATGCCCGATTTGTATGCTAGTCACAGGCAAAAGCAATACAATACGTGGTAGAAATTAAGCGTTGCATTGTGGAAATGGCAGGAATGCACAGAATTGTTCAGAATTATCAATAAGAAAAATGTAACCCTCGATAGCTACATACTCCAGCTGAGCTAGTTAGGGATAGATTAGACAGACAGGCAGGAGCTACATCGCCAGCTGAACTACGCACGGACGGACGGACCGACCGACGGATGGATGGATGGATAGACAGACAGATATTGAATGTGCAAGTTCACCAAATGCTTGTGTGGGTTTTCTGTGAGCACGCAAGCTTCCTCCCACATAGCAAAAAAAATGCATATTAGCTTTATTGAAGACTAAATTGCCCATTAGTGTGAATGGTTGTTTGTCTATATGTGCCCTACTATTGGCTGGCGACCAATCGCCTGTCGCCCGAAGTCAGCCCAGCTCACCTGCAGCCGACTTGAGGATTCAGAAAATGGATGAATAGATGGCTGGCTGGCTGTATGAATAAAATAAAGTGGCCTTTGGTGTAGTCATTCCTCATTTTTTTGTTACACTAGACTGTTTAACAGGCATAAGGCAGCCTCTTTTGGAGATTTATTAAAAAATATATCAATGTAGTGTCTAGGGGGGGAACTCAATTATTCTCTTCTGAATTGATTTACAAATCAATCTTCTCAAGTTTGGGTGCTACAGTGGAGCCCCACAGCACACCAGCACCATTTATTTATTTATTTTAAACATTCCGACTACAGTTTACAAAGTTTGATTACTTGGGACAAATTAATTCACTACAGTGCTTTTAGTTTAGTCGTTGGGCTTTTATTATTCTTTTGATAGATGAATCGCATTTTGGGGGGCTGCAACATGGCTGAATGCTGGCCAATTTTTGCAAGCGTGTGTATCCTGGGATGTACTTCAGGGGTTCAGAACTCCCCAAAACTCATTCTGGAGCACTGCCTGGAAGTTTGAAAAATTATCAGTTGAAACCAGTTTCATCAAGCAAGTAAAATTGGGTATACATGTCGATCATGACAGGACACGCAAAAAAAAGTCTCAAAGACTGATGCTGGAAGTCAGACATTTTGGCTTGAGGCAGCCATTTCGGCTTCTACTTTGACAAAGTACTACTAGGGAATTTGACCAAATGAGCCTCAGTTGGATGACGGCATACTAGATGGATGCTAAATTGCCAAGCATTCTTAATTGTTCGTGTTGTCTAATATGGGCACAACATTTTCATGCACTTTTAGAAATGTTTGAAGTTTGTTGACTATCAAAACTGGGTGGACTTGCCTATCATAATGGACTCATAATGCACAAATAGCTGCGACGTGTTTCCGGGAAAATCTCATATTACACCGCCTTTTCCGGTAATGGCTATCACCATTTGTTTTCCTTCAGAGAACCTTGACGAGTTGTCAGCGTTTTGGAGTATTTTTTTCGTCATTGTTGTTTATGAGCGTGGTTGCGTGCATTTGTCAAGGCATCGAAGAAGAGGAAAGACGACAGTGCCGGTACATCGAGCAATCACTGCTGTGTGCCCAGATAAGACGGATTTAACTCTGTCTTGTTTTTTCTTTTGTGCTTACCAGTGGAGAAGAGTTGCTTGTTAACATTTGCAGGGTTCGACACAGCACCAAAGTGTGTTCTCAGCATTTTCTTCTTGCTGATGTTATCCATCCGTTGACCACACATGGGCGTCATTTGTTCACAGTAGAACCAGAGCTGTACTGTATTTTGAAGCTTAAACTTTCATCTTTACAGCCTTCTGACTTTGCATTTACCTGTGTGTGTGTATATATATATATATATATATATATATATATATATATATATATATATATATATATATATATATATATATATATATATATATATATATATATATATATATATATATATTCCTATGCCGTCATTTTATTGTATTAAAAAAAACAAAAAACATAAAAAGTCATTATTCATTTGAGCAGCGGCATTAAGAGAAATGTCATCCTGGCTGGCCTGTAAAAAAAATTAAACAGTAAAAACATTACATCTGCCTCAAAATATTGACGAAGCAGAGCTCGGCGGATGATGTTGGCCGAAGAGGAGACCACAAACCAGAGAGTTGTTGTTGTTGGTTGGTTGGTTGGTTTATTGAACACTTTACAAAATATAAGTTGAAGTTAAAATGAAAAATTAAAAAAAGAAAATAATTCACTAATAATGTCATAATTTACATATTCAAACGGAGAAGGAAGAAGCACAATAACTTAGTCCTACTCCCTATTAATTTATATCATGTTAATGTACTAATAAATTATTCTTATCCAATAAAGTATCATTAAAATAAAAAAGAAAAACAAAAAATGGAAAATAAACAAGTTATGAACAGTGAGCTGGTAGTTCCATCTGAAACTGGAACTGTAAAGAAAGTAGTGCTGTCAAACGATTACAATTTTTAATCTGATTAATCACACTTTTTACTTTTGATTAATCACGATTAATCAGCTAAATTACTTGCGTAATATGAATACAAAATATCACATTTTGACAATGCATTTTATTATCTGAATGTCATTTGCAAACACTTATTAAATGCATGTACGCAATGCGTGCATGTATGTATTGCTCGAACAGCATCATATCAATTGGGTGCAATTCAGCAATTATATTGCAAAGAACGTGCTAAATACTGACGAAAATTTGGTAACAGCATCATATCAACTTGGTGCAATTCAGCAATTATATTGCAAAGAACGTGCTAAATACTGACGAAAATTTGGTAACAGCATCATATCAACTTGGTGCAATTCAGCAATTATTAATTAATTAAATGCAAATGACTTTTATTTTGTCTATTCTAAAGTCGGGGTGTGTTTTTTTGAAAGCGAAGTTTACCACCGAGCAAACCAACTGGAGTCACCCGCTCATCTTAGAACAACAGGCGTAGGAAATGCCGTGCATTGACCTAATCACTGAACTGCGCAGCCTTCAATGTAACCATCCGCGGTTACGTTCAAGGCTCAAGCGCGGCCCAAGAAAATTGTGCGATTAATTTGCGTTAATATGTGATTAATGTGACAATTTTCTGTGATTAATTAATCTATTAACGCTTTAACTTTGACAGCCCTAAAAGAAAGTCAACCATTTTGGTTTGAAGCAGCTATTTAGGAGAGATTTCTAGGGCTCCTACGTTGACAGACTCTAACAAGTGAATTTGCCCAGGAAAGCACAAAGTCAGGTAACACCATGCAGGTCTTTGATCCAGCTCGCGTGTTGTGTAGCAAGTCAATTTGATGTCAGGTGGTTTAACCTTTGCGGAGTCTCCTCTCGGGACCAAACTCACCTCTGACCCATATTTTTGGAAGCTGCAGCTCACATAAGATCTCGCTCACATTAGAGGATTGTCTCTTCCTTACTTCTGAGAGTGGGTCAATCCTCCAGGGTGGGTCGACTGGGGGAAGGCCTCATCAAGCTGGGCCAACGTGAGATGAAGTCATGCATTATTCATTACGGGCAGGAGCGCTCCGGCTCATATTGATGATTTCTTTTGCTCTCATTTCCAGAATAAAGTCCTCAGTATTGACGGACTCAAGGTGAAGCTGCAGGTAAGACCTTTTCATTTGGACAAATCATCTGAATGCTGTCAGTCAAATATCAAACGTAAATTGGTGACGCAGCATGCAGCTCACTGTGCAAGGTTTTATACAGCTGTATCTTGAAATCTATCATGGAAATTAGGGGTGTTAAAAAAAAATCGATTCGGCAATATATCGCGATACTACATCGCGTGATTCTCGAATCGATTCAATTGGCGGCTGAATCGATTTTTTTTTTTTTTTTTTTTGATTTTTTTTAAAGAGCTCAGAATTGTTCATTCGGTAGTCTTACCGATTCAACGTCTTATCATCATTGCCTTTTTTTTTTTCTTTTTTTTTTGTGTGTGTGAATCGATTTTTAAACTTCCATTTTTAATGGAAAAATATTCAACAAAACGTCTGACTTCGGGTTAGGATTCACACCTTGAGCATGGAAGAATGTTATATGAACGGAACATTAAGCCTTAATATTTTATTTTAATGCTGTTCAAACATGAAACAGATTACAACCTCTATAAGACTGAAATTTCAGATAAATAAATACATTTTCATATAAATCTTACACTCTACAAGCTTACTGATTAGTATTTTCTAAATTTGAATGAAAAAAAATCGCAACAATCGACTTATAAATTCGTATCGGGATTAATCGGTATCGAATCGAATCGTGACCTGTGAATCGTGATACGAATCGAATCGTCAGGTACTAGGCAATTCACACCCCTAATGGAAATGAATGGAATGCCATTCATCCATTCCAGCCTCTCCCTTAAGAAAAAAAAAAAACTTACACTTTTGAATACAAAAAGGCATAATACAGTCATGCAGAGATAAAGGAGGGGGGAGGGGCAAAGGGAGATTCCGGTAACGACTTTAGTGTAGCCAAATATAGCGGAGTAAGAGTAGCGATCCTTTGTCACACATCTACTCAAGTAAGAGTAAAAAGTATTGTCGTAAAACTACATTTTTTTTTTAAAAAGTTACTCAAGTACATGTAACGGAGTAAATGTAACTCGTAACTACCCACCTCTGCTCATGACTTCTGCAGGCAAAGATGCTGCAAAATTCTTCTGCTGAAGGCACACGGCTCTGGCACATTTCAAAAGCCCTTTCTGAGTAGCGATGTGTGTTCGCACATGCGTAGTCAGTTTACTTATATAAAAGTCCTTTACGCAAATACTTAGAGCACAGTATGCCGGTAAGATGTCGCCACTCTGGAAAATCTCAAACTATTTTCACTGCCCTTCTTTTGAGGAAAAACGTCCTCTTTTGAAGGATGGAAGACCACTTTAGCTACCGGATTTTCAACAAAGTAGCACCCAATTCACACCGACTGCAGAACGGACACGTTGCGTGTTCCGTACGGACGCCGCAAAAATAGAACCACAAACCGTTTGCAAATTCTTTTTTTTTCTTTTAAAGGGGGATGGGGGTTAGCTAGCGAACATAACATGACGAGTCGGAAATTTAAAAGACAAAAAACGAGCTCAGAATATATTAAACACTAATTAAACACAAAACGTACTTACCCATGGTAGAAGAGCCATTGTAGAAGTCCCAGAAATAATGTCCAAAAAGCATATCGATGTGACAACAGGCAAACGTGGCTATTGTTTACAAAATAGGACTCTATATACACGGTTGTTATCGCGTGAACTCAACTCTCAAGTGTGAACCCCTGTGATCTTGTGCTCTGGCGGATGCAGATTTCCAGACACGGACAGCTCACGCAGCGCATGTGGTGTGAATTGCAGTCCGTGCGGATGCCGTACAAAAAACGCACCGCGTCTGTTCTGCAGGCAGTGCGAATTGGGTGTTAGGGACAAAATTATTCGTATTTTTCACAAAGAATGGTCCAAAATGAAAGATTTGCTTTGTGGAAGTGCTTTGATTAACTGGCTGTTTCAATTTACATTATGTTTGTCATGCTAGCTTGTTTGCTAGCTTGATTTAAGAGGAATTAGGCTGTTTTACAGGGAGATGTCCACTTTGTTACATCCTTTCCGGGCATCCGGACGGGTTTTTATTAATTCATGAAATTGTCCGGTTTTGGTTGTGCGGCAAATGGGAGGTGGAGTGCACTGCATTGTGTTTACCGCGACGGGCAGACCCACAGGTTCACGTACCTCACTTAGCGTTTGAGTACTGTCCTGGGCTGTGATGGTGGCCGAGAACTTTAGCTGATTCGCAGAGTGTCGAGCTGCCGCACGGGAGGCGATGGGTACGAACCCTGCTCGTCCCAATAACTCGTTTGTGGAGCAAAAAATGCACTTACAACATTTGTCATAATGATTTTAGTCAAGTAAGACTTCAAGAGTATTTTTTTTCTTCTGACCATACAGAGGAGGCATAGGTTAAAATAGTTTTAATGTATGGGATCTTGGAGTAAACTAATATACTTAAATGATACTCATTTAAGTATATTAGTCAGGCCGAGTGTCCTCTTTTTGGAAATGAAAATATGGTCACCCTCGATACGTTGTACACTCACCTGCCAACACACAAATTTGTAATCGGTGTGTGTGTGTCTCAATTTATGCCTATCCAAGCCAAGAGCTCACTATTCGTTAGCCAATCCGTTACTGTAAGTGTTCGCATTAGGCTAGCGTATCTCAGTCATTGCTCTTTACACAAAAAGGTCCCCGAAGATAATTAGCGGGGTTCTTTCCCCCTCTTTTTAGCACACTGCCTTTCTTTCGGATGACTCACGCCATTGTTGTACATGCTCAATATTTTCACCAGCAAGTCATTAACTGAATTATATTGTTTGGTGGCTGAAAGAGGACTGTACACTGTGTGTGTGTGTGTGTGTGGGCGAGCTCTGTTATGCACTTTAATTGGCTCTCCATCACTTCAGAAGGAGAGTTGTTGTTTTTTCACCCCCCTCGTTTTAATTTTCCGTCGTGTTAACAGCACGTCCCGTGGGTGTGGACAACCTTGAATAGAATAGAGAGAGCGAACAAATATAAATACTGTATTGTAGGGGTGTGAATTGCCTAGTACCTGACGATTCGATTCGTATCACGATTCACAGGTCACGATTCGATTCGATACCGATTAATCCCGATACGAATTTATAAGTCGATTGTTGCGATTTTTTTCATTCAAATTTAGAAAATACTAATCAGTAAGCTTGTAGAGTGTAAGATTTGTATGAAAATGTATTATTTATTAATCTGAAATTTCAGTCTTATAGAGGTTGTAGTCTGTTTCATGTTTAAACAGCATTAAAATAAAATATTAAGGCTTATTGTTCCGTTCATATAACATTCTTCCACGCTCAAGGTGTGAATCCTAAAAAAAAACAAAAAAACGATTCTGCCGATTATTGAATCGATTTTTTTTTTTTTAACACCCCTACTGTATTGTATGTATGATTACAGCAGAGGGAAGGAACATTAGTCTAATTCTGACACAACATAATACAAAAATATAATTGAGTTCTGTGACACTGGACATTTCATTCACCTTTGGTACAGCTAACATAATGGAAAAAAAAAAGGAAAAGAATTGTTGCTACATGATCTAGCAAGTAAATGACGTGACTATAGATATGAACATTTTCACCAATTTCACTGGCTGCACTCACCACATTCTTATCATCAATTGAATCTCAATGCAGACTGCACCGACAGAAAAGTCAATTAAAGGTAGACAGAAAGGTTCCTTCTCACTCTCCTCACTCTCTCTGCAGATTTGGGACACGGCTGGCCAGGAGCGGTTCCGAAGCGTCACCCACGCTTACTACCGCGATGCCCACGGTGAAACCAATTTGTCCTTTGGTTTTGATAGACTTTGATACATTCTTTAACAAATTCTTCGCTTTCATCCGGGTGATCAAATAGAAGTAGAAAAGTTACGTGAAAAGTCCATTCTCTCATCTGCTTATCTTCACTAGGATATTAATATTAATAATGTCTTCAATTGCTGTTTTACATTTCCAAGCATTTTATAGTGAATATAAGGTTCATGTTTTCCAATAATAGCACATATATATGTAAAGGTGGGGCTTCATTATTCTGTTTCACTATTTTGTAATTAGATATCAAGGTTTAATATCAATCATCTCTATTTTGTTGTGGCATCTGTGTTTTAGCTTTGCTTCTGCTCTATGACGTCACCAACAAAACGTCCTTTGACAACATTCAGGTGAGTTAATTTTCTATCACCTTGACAGTCACGCTGGTCTGAAGACTTGCGATATTGCTCGAAGAAATATGTCCAGGAATGGCTCGTGTGAGTGGCAGAAAAGATACAATATATTTCTACATTTTTAATCTTTGTGTAACAAAAATATTTGGACTGCAGTGGTTGATACAAATTACACAATCTTGGGGAAAATATTGGAAAAAAATCTGTAATAGACAAAAAAATCTAACTCAAATGTTTAAAAAAAAAAAAAAAAAAAAACTGAAAGATAAAACAAATATTGAATACAATACGAAACATATATAAAAATATCAAAAGGGGAAAAAAAATCATGAATACATAATACAAAAAAAAATACAAAAATAGTGGATGAGAAAATATACAAATATTATACAAAAACGAAAAACAAAAAACTAACGGTGTGACCTGGCCTGCCTGTCACTTGTGCGTCTTCCTTTTTGCTGACTGAGTGGCATTCTATTTATCTGTGAGCTTCAGAACAAATTGAGTGTGAGGAATCTTCATGTTCTTTTATTATTGTCATCATCATCATCATCAATGTGTTCATCAAAATGTCAGCTCGCCTATCTGCGCTCTGCCTCAGCCAGTCAGACGATAAAATGAGAGTGAAGGTGACCCCGCTGGGCTGTTCTCCATCTTGATGGAATATTTTAAGTCAGTCAGCGTCAAGCGCTTGCATGAATAATGCGTCGACGCTTCTTAAGAGGTAATCGTCGCCTTCGACAATCTTTTACGGAACCGTTACACAGTGTTCTCATAGAAAAGGTTTGAATCCCACACTTACCTTTGAACAGTGTCTGTGAATCCATAAACCCATAAATTGGATTTTCCATTGAAATTCAGATCTATTTTATCTTTAAGTCATGTCACTGAATCCTCTTCCTCAAAAATGCCATACATAAATCCAGATCTAAATATATGACGACTTGAAGTGATGAAGTGAGCGATATGGCCTCCACTGTATATCTCACAATATTTCTTGGTTAACTTTAAAATACAGAATATAAATATATATTAAATTCTTTATTCAATACTACTTTCAATTACAGTTTTGTCAAATACTTCAAAAGAACACTTTGCTCTGTTTATTGGGACTGAAAATAAAATATTTGTTTGGCTCACACTTAGATTTTTTTTTAATCTAAAAACAAATGGAAAATGTGAAAATATTCAACAAAATAAAATAGTGAAAAAATATTACAAGAATAAAAAAACATATTGAAAATACTTTGAACAAAATTACGCATCCTGTTACCACTGAAATTTAGCATGAGTTCATTCCGCTTGTGAAGCGGGTTACAAACACATTCCATGATGAACGATGAAGTAATAAGAGCCAAAAGAATTCATTACGGCCGCGTATTTGATTTCCTTCATAACAAGACAGATTGGGTGCATATACAAAAGGAATGACTGTATCGATCCTTTGGACTTTTTGGGCTGTTTTGGCCTTTGGATTTTTGTCATTACATTTATATCTATCATATAATGTGCACTAAAAGCTGTTAAACCTTATGTCACATCAGCATTGACACAGTCTATATTAGTACAGACTCTAGTTATTAGTCTCTATTAGGGAATGAGCATATAAAATCGATTAAGGAGTTAATGAATTGTTAAAGTTTTGGGTACATCTCTCTAGGCAATGACATTTACTCAATAATAATGGGAAAGTCAAGGACAATCTGAGGAGGAGAAATGTAGCCTGAAAAAAAAAAGCTTTTTAGGGTCATTTCTATTCGACCGCAGATTCCAACATCATCAACAGCATTCTCCCAAGCCCTGATTTCACCGCTATCAATGTAGCGTACATTTCCCCGCATGTTTGTTTGGGAGATTTTTGTTATGGTTGTGAAACCAAGTTTGAATGGTTTGCTCATAATTCCAAAAGGTTTTCTTCGTGTGAACACATCACCACCACCACCACCACCACAACAATAACAGTCAGTGTTCAAACAAAACCTTCAGGCTTCTGTGAGAAAGCAAAAAAAAAAAAAAACAAACAAAAAAAAAAGTCAGGAGAAACCAACTGGAACAACTTCACTGGAGTTAATCTGAGACACTTGAAGTAGTGGCACCTGCAGGTGTGTGCTGTTACATTATCATCAAAATAAAGGTATCTTGAGTCAAAACGAGGAAACTAACAAAAGACTGACATGAATTTGAATGAATGAATGAATTCCCACATGAACATGAATTTCCACCGTCACAACCCACTCCCACAGATGTGCTATCACTGCCAAAACAAACCACCTTGAACTGAGAAAATCTGCTGCCTGTTCACACAAATGCCCGTTTCAATGTATCCGCACAAGTTTCTTACCGTTTGGACACTTCGTCTACACGGCGGCTTGTTTTCGGAGCTTGAAACCGATCACCTTTGAAACCGGACTCCAGAGTGGAAAGATTTCAAAACGCGCCCCATACGTTCCAATGTGGACACCATATGCAGGATAGCTACTCCTCCGGTGATGACGTAATTCTCCCGTCACTGCGCACAAACCGCCAGTCTGTCAACAACAATGGCGTATAGCCGCGTCATCGTCTTTGTTTTGCGCAACCCTCCTTAGCTCGTTTATCGCTTTTACAACAAAATGTTTTGCGTGGTGTTGTACTTGAATCACCCGGCATTGTCACTTCTCCTGTGTTGTGTGCGTCTCGCTGCTCTGATTATATTACTGGCTAGCCAATAGCCCATACGCACCCGTACAAGCCGTTGAAGCCACAGGGCAGCCATCTTACTCCTCCCATCTCACGAGCAGATTACTGTTTAAACTACTTTGAAGACCCCCTTTTCTTTTATCGCTCAGTTCCTAGACCCCAATGTTAGATTTGGCAGGGGCCTCTATTGTTTGTTGAATTACAGTTATAATTATTTAAGAAAAAATACACAAGATTCCTCCTGTAAACATCATTAAGCAATTAATTCATACATGTATTTAAGGCAAGTTGTAAAATGTCAATAGTCCTCTTGTTTATGTTTAACAAATTTAAAACATCATAAATCAGGCTGTTTCTACTAAGTAATGTCTCAAAGGTTCTCTAATTTCAATACTGTAAATGTATAGGATCATATACCAAGAAACGTTTCTTGGCCTATCGGCTATTTTGATCAGTGGTTCCTCTTCTTCGCTGATTCTTCTTCTAAGCTTCCCGTTAACTCCCTATGGCAGTGCTACAGCGCCACTCCAGACTCCAGACAGACAGGCGTCAAAAATAATTGTGTTTCCGACTTTGTGCCCTCGGTTGCGCGCTCGCAACCCGGACCGGAAATAAACTGCTGTGCCCAAATTACGTCCTGCCTCTTCCGTGGCATATCCCCCATTTGGAGCGCTCAATTAACCTGCCATGCATGTCTTTGGAATGTGGGAGGAGACTGGAGTACACAGCCGGAGCCTGGACTCGATCTTGCGTCCTCAGTACTGGGAGGCGGACGTGCGAACCACTCAAACACCGTGCTGCTACAAATTACATGACTTCAAATCTGAAGAAAAAGACAATAACTCTAACAGCAGTGGTGTCAATTACCAACTGAACTCCCATTTGACAAAACAGGTCAATGCTGCAATCTATCAATTAAAATAGCGAAAATCAAAGAACAAAAATATTTAGATTTGTTTGTTTGTTTGTTTGTTTTTTACTTTGAGTGCATTTTTTCCTTAAAGGTTTTTTTCAAGCACAAAAACTATAGACAAAAAAATAAATACAGTGACTATATTGCTCTCTCACTGGATTGTCAGGGGTAATTCCTGCAACAACTACAAAAACAACAACAATATTGAAGCTTATAATACAAATTTTCTACATATTAAAAAAAAAAAAAAAAAAAGAGAGGGAGAGTAGAATAAAAAATAGTACATACCAGAGAAGTAAGTTATTATAATCATGGCAAAACAGATAAAATTAAATCTTTCTACAGTAAAGAATAGTTCACACTAAAGAGACATTACAACAATTTAACATATACATATCTGACCCAAGTGTTATTGTATTTTATTTTTAATTATTATGATGATGATGATGTCAAGTGGTTACTTAACATCCACCCTCGGCAAAGAGTGGGAATCTGGTTTGGTGACACTGCTTATTTTGCAGACCTCGGAACAGAACTCCTTGGATTTGTTAGGCTCGACCTTGGGTACCAAAATGGAAGGAGAACTAGATGAGCATGGAGTGATGCCATTTTTATTTTTTTTTAAATCTTCCTGTCCATTTTTCTTATAAAACGACGTTTCTCAGGGTTGACCCTGTATGCATGTTGTTTCGATGGCTTTGCATCCCCAATCAATATGTCTTATAACAGGTGTGGCCAAGTGTGGAATGCCCCTATCCAGCCTGTTTTCCATGTTTCTCTCCACTAACACACCTGATTCATGATCACGATCGTTATCAGGCTTCTGCAAAGCTTGCTGATTAGCTGATCATTAGATTCAGCTGCGCTGAAGGACGAAGACATGGAAAACAGGCTGGATTGGGGCTCTCGAGGACCAAACTTGACCACCCCTGTCCTCGACCATTTATCTGGGACAGAACATCTAAAATAATCTTAAACTCATTCAAGAGAATCACCATGTCTCTTCCTTTCAATCAAAGTCAGCAAAGGCGAGAATATTGAATCTTTTTAATTGATTATCTTGAGTGATTATCTCGTGGTGTGGAGTGTGTTCAGAGACACTTCTTGCCTGATTATTCTCCATTTTCATTGAGGTACGTAACAGCTCTCTCATACATACGTTATAGCTCTGATTCTTCAAGTCATTTAAATCCTTTCCATTAATGCTCTGTTGCTCTTGCGCAAACTCTGCTTGAGTTTGTCTTTTTATTTATTTATTTATTTATTGACGATACCGGTCTGCTATTACGAGCAAACTCTTTTGACCCAAGTGGTTGAGTCAACTCAAGTCGTAGTTCTTCAAGCTCAAGTTCCTTTATTTGATCCTTTATTCTGATTTTTTTCCTTTTTTAACCTTCTATTTATTTCTGACTTATCACAGTCCTCTGATTAAACTACTGTTACTGTATTTGAACGCAAATACGTACACTCCTGCAAAGTAGTGATGTGCTTCTCGGGTCGAATCCCTGAAGCGTGTGCCGAGTAATGGAGATGAGTGGTTCATGAACCGCGATTCAATGCGTGTGTCGATGACGTACGTGATGACGTTTGAAGCCCCGCGAAGCGGGTGTACCACGTGACTGATTCAGGAAATGATTCGCTAGGTTTGAGTGTAGTTCGAAATAAAAGCGGCAAAGAAACGCTATGGATTCCCCTTCACTTTTTCTGTTTTCGGGTCCCTTATTGCGCTACTTTTTTTTGCTTTTGGCATTCGATTTGCCGAGCTTCTTTTTGCGATGGAACCAGCAAGAAAGAGATTTTCCCTTGTTTGGGACTGGAGCACTTTGAGCAGATCTCACCTCAGAAAATAATGCACTGCAATTACAGTACTATTTTAACAGATTCCAATAATAAAATAAAATAAAATGTGACAACACATAAAATTCACATTTTTCTGTTCACAGTTGAAAGTCCCCTTCAGTCCTGGAATCACAGAAATATACGCGTCCAATTCTATACAAACTTGCTATCTCATATCGATGCACCCCTGCTTCATTAGTACCATGTGAAAGACTTTTTTTCCCAAAGGAGGTGAAATTCTCTGCAAAAACAAACAAACCGCCTGAGTCCAAAAACTTTGGAAAAAATATTGTTTTTAAATAAATATGAATAAGCACTTTATTTTACCTCATTTCACATTTTCACTTGTTGCATAAGCACAAACATAGACAAAGTAACACAACAATTCATGCTAAAACACTCTTCAAATATATATTCTTTTGTATTTAGAGCATGATTTACAAAATTACACCCCACCATTTTATTGCGTGCACCAAGCATGTTATACATTTTTCTGTCCACATGATGGCGTAGTCGAGGAAATGAATCATCTTGAAGCCCCTACGTGTGTGTGACGCTTTTCACTGCAGGGCTTCACTGCTTTACGGGGCTTCATTTTGCCATCACTACTTCAAAGTACTGTAGCACGTTAAATGACGACAATTAGTATATAACTTATAGATCCATATGCAAAAGTTAAGTTCACATTTAAAGTGTGACATATATTTGAGGGGTCATGAGTAAATGGGTTACACCTTCTTTGTGGCTGTGCCAGTTTTCATTAGTTACGCATGGTGGGTGTGTCAGAAGCCTAGTCGGGAGAAAAGGCGCTTACGATATTGACTTACGTGCAAATGGGAGAATATTCCCCTAAATGAGCAAGACAAAGAGAAACAATGACAACTCGAATTAAAATACAGTAATGATGAAAATCATACCAAAAAAGCAATAAAGCACATTTAAGGTGTCCAAATGACAGATTAACATTCCTGAACCATAAAAATCATTTTCGTGTTTGAATGTTATGCCTGATCTTTTGACCAGTAGGCATTTCTAAGTTGGTTGTAAAAGGTGAATTCAGTTTAAAAATTCCTGCTTGCTGTTCAAAATGTTCAAACAATGCCCAAATCGAAATCAGCGTCAACATTAGAGCAATTCATAATCCTGGATGGTCTCTGGGACGAATAGGCTGCGGTGAGCTAAAATATTCGACTAGGCGCTATATATAGTTCTGTCCCTCAAAATACAAAAGAGACTGTGGGAGGCACGGATTGGCTATTCATCGTTCTTTTGGACACACATTCACTGTATTACAGCGAGGAGAGCCTGCCGAACAAGCAGCGACTGTCGACTACCACTCCAGTCATCTTCTTCCCTCTTTGTATCGTTTTCCTAATTTATCAGGCAGTTTGTATACACACATTCAGTCCATGGATGATGCATGTATGAATGACAATATTCAGTATTTTCTTATTATTCTTTTGTGACAGAAGGCATCGATTTTCCTGTGTAGACTTTGTTTTGTTGTTATTCTTAGGCCAGTTTGAGAGAAATCATCCACTCAAAACATTTTTTTTTTATTTTTTTTTTATTTTTATTTTTTTATAAAAGTTCAGCCCCTGAGTCCAGTTTCACTTAGCAACGTGAAATTTGGTAGGCACGTCTATTGTGAGCAGACCCACATAAACATCTCAAGAAGCCATGTTTGAAAAGACACAGGACTGCCAGTGTGGTTTGAAGAGTATTTTTCAGTCTTATTCAGAGATACTGTAATGTACAATGCTGAAGTAGTAGGAAAAAAAACTCATCCAAAGAGCCTTTTTTAAATAACCTTCTAAAAGTTTATTTACCTTTTCCAGCCCGAAATAAATTGGATTCTGTAGCAAAATGAAGGAAGACTCCGAGTGAACTCTTATTATAGTTACACGACGAGCGCAGATTTTTAAAGTCCATCAGTCTTCCAAACACACACATCATGTCACAGACTTTACCAGCGCCTGCAAATCTGCTTACAAAGCCATCATGCTATTTTTGTTGTTCTTTTTTATGATGCCTTGCACAAGAAGACTTTAATGAACCTTTAAAACCAAACAAAAAAAAATGCTGCCTAGCACCACAAAAGAAGACAACAAATTCCACAGAAATCCGCCAGTCACATTTTCCTGATCCCCTTTAACATTGAAGAGTGCCCCCCCCTCTTGTACATCAATGTCTTAGGAGCTACAGTATTACTGTCTCCTCAAGATGGGTGCACACATACTAATCTTAACTGATTTTTAAAATGTGACAAATACAAAAAAAAATTCCTTGTGCTCTTACAGTGTGTGGTTTACACGCAATGAGCAATGCAACACCACGCGTGAACGCTATATCCTTCAGCCACGTGTCAGTTGTAGTACCAAGGCTGACCCATGAGAGGCACTATGATGCCACAAGGATTCCAGACTACCAGAAAATAGAGAAGAAGAGGAGAATCACATATACAAGTAGCTAAGCTCATTATTATTACAGATGGTAGTTTCAAACTCTTCATCTCATTTTTCCTGCAGTAAATGACAAGAGAGACACGTTATATGTGACAAGGGTTAGGGGTTGTCTGCTAACAATTTGCTATTGTAAATCTTGAACAGGTTTACCATTTACAATTGTGAGACCTTTACGAGCAGATCTGAGATGAGAAGTCACTATCAGTATTCTTCACACCACGGGATAATCACTCGGAATTATCTTTTAAGGAGATCCAATATTCTGGCCTTTTCTGGCTTTGATTGGAAGGAAAGAAACGTTCTCAAATCAATCAGTATGTGTGTCGTACCACTCTTAAGTAGAATGTTATAGCTGGTACTGCACATTTTGTTCCAGCCAGGCCAGAGCGTGAATGTTTTGTCTATCAAATAACATCACTGTGTTGCTGCGCTTCAAACTCCTCTCTGGGGAGAAGTCCTACTTTTTCTTCCAGCTCCTGTGGGTAACATCAGCCTTTTTCTTCCCCAGAAGCAAACGTCTCCTGTCTTCCTCCCTCTAATACTCTGATCAAAGCTTTCCGCCATTCTCAGCCAATGCCCCAGATAGATATGGAACACAGGTGACGTGACACGATATTCCGCTAAAGTCTTGATTTTATTTATTTATTTTTTTAGTTAGTTTTACAACAAAAACAAATAAATAAATCACAAAATAAGATGCTTGATGCTTTAGAGAAGTTTGGATAAAATTAAAAACATAAATCCAACAATGAGTCCAGTTGTCTCGATTCAACATTTGCGAACTTCCATGACCTGGATAATTGAAAATCTGCTCAAACATTAAGACTAAACACAATTTTTAGCAAATATGTTGGTATTATTTATTGAACTTGTGACAATAAGTTCAAAATGACCTGGGTATAGTAGGCTAACGATACAAGAATTTCTGTGTGGCCCTCATACTTTAGCAGAATCAAATTTCACCCCACTTACTTTTGGATATTTGTATTATTTGCTTTGTTTAACTGAACATTTGTCAACAGTGTTTGTCTTGAATAAAACATGAGCTCAGGCCATTCACTTGAGCCAAGCCACTGATAGATATTCTAATTACTTGGAACCGTCATATTAATCTTGTTGAAACCACAATAACACCCCGCAAAAAAATTACCATTTTAGCTCTTAGTCGTATCGTGTATTTTTGTGGCATTTTATATTCATTAAATTTCTCTTGCAAAAAAGTCATTCTGTTCTGCTGACACCATGCACTCATATGATGATAATACTTCAGAGTTTTATTTGTTGTCATTTAACTTGCATTAAAACAAACATCGTCACTCACCCACAAGAGCTAGATAATAGTTTTCTTGGAATCAATGGCAGCATATATATGAAGTGAGCCGAGGAAGAAGCGAGAGTGTGCTATAAACAGCTCAATGATCTCATTACAAGGCATGTGACATCAGCAAATAATGAGAAAAGCTGTCAATTCAAACAGATTATGTTCCTGCTGAGGAGATGTCGTGGTACTAAATAGAGATCCAGACGTCACGCGTTTCTCTGAACACGCCCCCTGTGGCAGGAAAGCCACAGCGCCGCGTTAATGGACTACAAGGACAAGGAAGGATGAAACTAACATTTATCCGTCAACTTTCTGCCCAAGAGCATTGACAGTCACTTTGATGAAAAGGACATGATACACATTTGCGAGGTGGACGAGTTGGATGACTTTTACCATTGCCGATGAAGTGTCAGGAGTGTCTTCTTTTGGTAGCCTGGAGCATGCTGATCTTTTTTGTTTGTCTCTTCTCATTGTGGCAGCTGGTACACAACGGCTGTCAGTCATTGTTCAAGTGTGGCGTTTGCAGTTTACTCAAAGTAGCAGACGCGTTTTCTGTGCTGCCAATATGGCTGCGCTAACACCCATTTTGGGACGCGTGACGTCAGCGTCCAAATCTCTATGGAAGGTTGGGGATGAGAAAATATCCCAGCCAATCAGCCCCCAGCTGTCTGTTAGCTCCTCCCACTGCCTCTATTTCCAACACTGCTTTTGATTTAGCAATTTTTTTGGACTCACAAAGATTTCCAATCAGGTTGTTGTTTTTACTGCCCTTATCAACCATACATTGTAAACCTTTGCCCTGCACTGGCAGCAGTGTCATCACACCTCTGTCCATTTAACGTGCCCTTTGGCTGGAGGTGACCTGTGCAGAATCCTTCTGATAGACAGACAGCACGGCATCGCCAGGTTTAATTAAGCTTACAGTTTGTGTTAAATTACACAAACAGCTCTGCCAGCACTGCCAAACACAAGCCCAATTGATCGCTGGCCGGCCAATTTGAAATGGACACAGTTAGCATGGTGCTGTTTTGAGAGGCATTTAATTAATGGTTTGATTCGAGGTAGGGTTTTAAGTTATGGATGTGGTTTTAAGCCAGGGTTGGGGCTAGGGGTTGACATCACAAAGTAACCTCACCAACTAGCTACTGGCCTGACATGTTTGAGCGATTCCAATATTGCAGGACTGTGTAAACAATCACCTGTTTTCAATGTTTTTATATGACACTTTCAAAAAGGCACATAAAGACGGTGACATACGTGTATCGTATGTTCTTCTGAATCTCGTCCCAACTACCTTTTGTTTCCTCTCCAGGCTTGGCTGACTGAGATCCACGAGTACGCCCAACAGGATGTGGTGCTCATGCTACTTGGGAACAAGGCAAGAATCTAAATATACATGTTTCAATAACTTTTAATTGATGCAGTTAAACTCCTAATGAGTGAACTCAATGACTCTACGAAATGAGATTGAACTGTTTTAGGATCAGCGAATACAGTTTAAAATTGGCAATTGTTCATATATGTTTAGAGTTTCTGTTCAGGCATATCCCCTGCTATTTGCAGGAGGATTACTGTATTCCCAAAAGTGGGATTTTATCCATTTCTAGCACATACACACACCTCCCACCAGCTCATTTGCAAATATCACTGATTATACATCACGTTGTTATTTTGCATGCCTCCCTCACAGCAGAGAAGAACAGATGGTTGACCAAACTCCCTGTCGGCCCTTAAATTAGCATCCCGCCGGCCACTTAAACTCACTATTACCTGGATGCCAACAGCAGCCGCGAGATGTAAACTGTGGACAAAAGAGCAAGCGGGTCAGCGCAGCTGGCGGGTGCGCATATGCTGTGTGTGGACTCGTTAGTAACGTCCGTGTTGTCTTCGCCAGGCGGACGCCACTCATGAGCGGGTGGTGAAGAGGGAGGACGGCGAGAGGCTTGCAAAGGTGAGGAATTTGCTAGCCAGCTTCCATAGAAATTTAGGACTCAATTAAGCACGGGTTAAAGTTAGGGTTTGAGTTCCAAATAACGGTTAAAGGTTCAAGGGTTAGGGTTTCAAATTAGGGCTCCAATTAAAAGGTTAATGTTTCAATTTGGAGTTAAGTTTTCAAGGTAGAGGTTTTTTTGTTGTTGTTGTTTTTTTTATAAAAGACACCGACCTTCAATTATCAGCAAGTTGGGGTTTCAATGATTGCTTACAGTATACCTTTGGGGTCAGTGTTTTAAGACTGTGGCGAAATGCCAAGCACGGATGGCGACTGGGAGCTGATAGCGCCTCGTGTGCGTCGGGTTTATTAGGTACGTGCGAATTACCAAACCAGGTACCATATCTGGTATCTGTACAGTACTTGCGACAGCGCTCGATACCAGTACCAGCTGGCCTCTTGTGGCTATTTAATGATCAGGAACTAGAGATTAGAAGAATTTGTTTTCAAATGCAATACATTTCATGCAGTTTTAAGGAAAAATGCTATATTAGGATATGTAGGTCTTTCTTTAAAAATACCTGTAATGTTTTTTGGGTGAAATGCGAAGTATCGGTGACTACTCAAGCGTTAAGTACTCGCACTGGTATTGGTGTGGAAAAAAAAAAGTGGAATCGAACATCCCTGATAGTTAATAATATTTTTAACATTTTTTAAAAAAAATATACAATTTCATATATATAACTAAAGTTCTCCCCTCGAATAGACATTAGACACCTTAAAACTATTCTATTAACTGAACCGCTGATCCTCACGGAGGGTCGTAGGGTTGCTGGAGCCTATCCCAGCTGTCTTCGGGCAGTGGACAGAGTACACCCTGACTGGTTGCCAGCCAAAAACAATTGCTTTTTTTCTTTTATTTCTTTGGGATAAACATTTAAAAATATACTGGAATATGTTTACATCTTGTAAAATATACCTTTAAGAGCCTCCCACCCCAATAGACACCTTAACTTACTGCAAATAAACTCCCTTCTTTAATCTCCTATGTTCTACCTGCATGGCGTAGTTAAACAACCAATTAAAACTTTGTTTTTATTTATTTATTTTCTTGTGTGTTTGTTTTTTGACGCAGGAGTTTGGGGTTCCCTTCATGGAGACCAGTGCCAGGTCTGGTCTCAATGTTGAGTTGGCCTTCACTGCTGTGGCCAAGTAATATATATGTCATACATTCATCCTTATTAAATGTGAGTTACAGAATATTCGTAATGTTGATAATATTATTCTTCTGTCCCAGGGAGCTGAAGCATCGTTCTGGGAAGGATCCCTGCGAGAACTTCAAGTTACAGGAATTTGTGAACAATGAGGTGAAGAGCGCTAGCTGCTGCAGAACCTAAAAGCGTCTAAGCCCTACAAATATGTATTTTACGTGTGGTTACAGGGGAACCAGTTGTCTGCTCACAGAGAAAAGTAGACTTAAGACAGATATGATTATAATATATGACATCTTTATAAATAGATTTGACTATGGGTGTAAATACTGCATGTAAAAATACAGTATTCCGATAATGAAAACAGACTACAGAATGTTTACAATGTTAAGTATTAAAACAACAAAATTGTGTATATTTCTGTGTATAATTTGTTGTGTTTCATATAAAGTTGGTGGGTTTTGTTCATTTATGGATGTAATTGGTCATGTTTTTCATAATGGAAATTGAGTAGTAGTGTCAAGCACATTTGCAATAATATTCTGTTGAATTATTTGACAGTGTTAAGACTTCTGTATGTTTGCCTGCATCATAGAAAATCTGAATATAATAATAATAGAGCTGTCAAACAAATACATTTTTTAATCAGATTAATCACATTTTAGAGTTCGTATTAATCATGATTAACCCCACGTGCAAGCATCACCGAAAAAGAATACATGAAAATACTTGTCCATGGTTCCGGTTGACGTAATCCACATACATAAAAGATAGTCACTGCCGGAACTCATTCTCTCAGAACCGTCTCGCGCAAATCTACACGAGGGCAGGAGGTTAATCACTTCATTAAAAAGCTTTTTAATCAACATATTTTGCCAGCCTTACCGATTCAACTTCGAAAAAACAAAAAAACAAAACATATTTTGCCAGCCATATTTGAAGAGCACCTGCTATGTGTTAATTCTTTACATTTAATGTTATGAGGATGTCTTCAACATTTTTTGATCCACCCTCATCCTTCTCTTTTTCTAATCTGTTAATTACTTGAATAATTTAAAATGGGGAAAAATCACCCCAAAATTTTGACAATACGCAAATATTTATTAAATGTTTCACTTTAATGCACACAGTTATGGTTATTGCTCAAACACAACCTGCGCTACCTTTAATGTAAGCATACACTGTCAATCTTAATGATCATCTGCGTTCAAAATTAATAGTGTGATTAATCTGTGTTAATACATGATTAATGCGATTATTTTTTGTTGTTATTAACAAGTTAACGCTTTAACTTTGACAGCACTGAATAATAGTCATTTTCAGTTTCTATTAGTGTTTACTGTTTACTCTGTTTTGGGGTTATTGTTTTTTTTCAGTGTGTAACTAAGGTTGTACAATAAAAATCAGAAGACAATACTATATTGTATTATGTATCATTCTTATTGGAGAACTCTGAAACATTGTGTACAGTAGTTTTCATAAGGTTTGGGGCATTTGTGATGCGCTCCTGAGGTTAACTCCATCCATCCATCCATCCATTTTCTTGACCACTTATTCCTCACAAGGGTCGCTAGCGGCCATTTCAGCTGGCTCTGGGCAGTAGGCGGGGCACACCCTGGACTGGTTGCCAGCCAATCGCAGGGCACACAGAGACGAATAACCATCCACACTGACAAGCACACCTAGGGACAATTCGGAGTGCCCAATTAACCTGCCATGCATGTCTTTGGAATGTGGGAGGAGCCTGGAGTACCCGGAGAAGACCCATGCAGGCACGGGGAGAACATGCAAACTCCACCCAGGATGGCCGGAGCCTGGACTCGAACCCAAGTCCTCACAACTGGGAGGCGGACGTGCTAATCACTCACCTTGCCGCCCTGAGGTTAACTCATTCATATAAAATAGGACCCAAATTATTAAATGACCCTATCTCTTGAAAGAAGTTCCCCCGCCCGGCCCACCGCAACAAATAAACGCCCCTCACAAAATACATGCTTTCCTTTTTCCCACCGGGAAAAAAAATATACTGCTAGCAACTGTAATATAGCTCAGTTTAGTTCAAAGGCATTCGTTAATGCGTGCATGATAACGACGTTAGCGTTAATAGATTTACACAAATAAGAGTAAATCATTTACCACCGCAACCTTAACTTGCCAAAGTTTTACATTTAAAACCTGTCCTTTGTCTCCCCCTACTGGCAAAAAGTAATACATGACATGCAGTACAAAAACTGTCACACTGGTTACCAGATTTATACATATTTTTTTAGTAATTATTCTGGCATTAAATAGTAGAATCCAAGTAGCAAGTAAGTAAACAGAAATGACGTTGTGCATGACGCGCTGTATTGAACTTGCCGGATGGGAAACAGCTTGTTCTCTTGTGCATTACTCCTCTTGCTCATACAAGTACTGTAGTGTGACAGTCAAGTATGACAGTCAAGAAAAATTGCTCATTCGACGCATTCTCCAGTTCATCCTGCTGCACAGGTCCTTCTTCAAACAGCCAAATAGTCAATGTTTGTGCTTAAAATAGGCCTCCACTGCAGAAAGGGGGAAAAAAAAAAGGGGGGGGCGGGGTGTCAAACAAAGAGGAATGACATTCTTCAATGTAATGTTGACAAAACAATGGGCACACTTCAACTGCTGTGAGAGACTGACTGCTACCCAAGTTGAAGTTTATAATACAGGAGACAGAAGGGTGGCTTTAAATTATGCACACGAATGGAGCATGGCAGCAGTTCTCCTTGCTGTAAACATAAGACAAAAGGCCTTTTCACACTGCACTTAGTTTTGGTGTTCACCACGAGGCAGGGTGCATGGACAACGGCGCTCCGGTGCAAGCTTGCATATATATTTGGATTGTTATGACTACCAGGAAGTAGTATTGACGCTTTTTCCGGCTGTTGGTCTATAGCATTTAGCACACTGAAATCACTCTGCCGACCGCTTTCCTATTGGATGTGACGTCTGACACAACAACGGGACTATGACATTTGTTAGGCTTGAGAATCATGAGTAGATCTACAAAAAAAAAAAAAATTGTCTCAAGAAGGTATTCCCGAAATGACACAATCACAAAAGACTTTTCTCTTATTTTTTTCTGTTCATATTGCGAAACTACAGTATGAATTGTTGCTCCTGTGTCCAACTGTACGCTATTGCCTGAAATAAATGAAAAAGGATGATGATGATGATAACTATTAAATCAACTTCACAAGTTTAGTTTGGCTCAGAATATTTAGAAAATTTAGCTCCCAGTTTTACTTAGCCACATGAAATTTGGCAAGTACTACATGTTTATCATGAGTAGACCAATAAAACAATTTCAAGATCCCATCTATGTCATTTTCTTACAGTAATTGCATGTGAGCAGAGCATAGCAGTGAAGTTTGTCATAAAACTCTTATAACTCCGCAAGAGAAATTAACCATTGCCGAATAAAACTATCCATCCATCCATCCATCAATTTTCTTGACCGCTTCTTCCACACAAGGGTCGCGAGGAGTGCTGGAGCCTATCTCAGATGGCTTTGGGCAGTAGGCGGGGTACACCCTGGACTGGTTGCCAGCCAATCGCAGAGCACACAGAGCTGAACAACCATCCACGCTCACAAGCACACCTAGGGACAATTCGGAGCGTCCAATTAACTTGCCATGCAAGTCTTTGGAATGTGGGAGGAGACTGGAGTACCCGGAGAAGACCCACGCAGGCACGGGGAGAACATGCAAACTCCACCCAGGAAGGCCGGAGCCTGGACTCGAACCCGAGTCCTCAGAACTGGGAGGCGGACGTGCTAACCAGTCATCCACCGCCCTAATAAAAGTAAATCAATCTAAAAAATAAAGTGAATCTATTCAAAAGAAAAGTTAACAATGAGGCGAGGAGATTGAGGTACCTGCATACTCTTGAGGTAGCATCGGTCGGTTGACGGCCGTCTGAAATGACGCCATCCAGTCCATTTGATCCTGCTCGCTCTCACACACAAAAAGGAAATCCCTGTCTGGCGTTGCTATGGTGATCCCAAACTGCCAGTGTGAGCTCTGAACGCCCAACGGAAGGCCCGGTAGGACGCTGTAGCCATTTTCCTTACTGCCGATGAACACTTCGCCTCGTGCGTAGGCATCCTTGCGAAACAGGGAGCCGCATTACTGGACATGCAACTGGCAAGAAGCCCACATTCTCGGCTACCCACCAGTGGATCTTTGAAGTACATGAGCCTCCTATCATCCATGGAGAACCATCTCTTCTTAAAACCCTCTGTGTGCTGTACATGAGATAGGCATGATGATTTGTCATTGTAAATTCCATACTGTGGACTACAGTGGCATCACCTTGGGACCCGTCTTCTCCATGAAGCCCTCTTTCACATAGTTCCTGGTTACGTTGGGCAACAACTGCAAAAACAGCAAGTAAGTTAATCCTTCAGATGGCCAAACTGTACTGGAGCATTTGACTGTATGGGATTGATGTTTTTAATAACACTTACGTCAGCTATGGGAGCTCCAGGGAAGGCCACCTGCAGGTAGTGTAATCTGGCTGCTCGGATGGCATTGAACCAGTCCACCATTTCCTTCAGAAAAGGACACGATGGTTGCTAAGTGACATAAAGCAATTAAATCCTACCTGCTGGAGTAAGGCCCAAAGCCAGATTCACTTAGCAAAATGATTTTCGGTTAAGCGTGTACATCGTGAGTGGACATACAAGTCTTACAAACTGATTCCCGAAAAGACGCAGCAAGTCAGCATTTTCGAGGTGCTCTCTAAAGTTGAGCTTCTCTTAAAAAAGTACACACTGTAAGCCTGCCATTTTGATATGAAGCATCCATTTTGGCAATTTGTAGGGGTCATTCAAACTAGTTCAAGTCATTTTGTTCGATTGTTACCAAATTTGAATGACATATTCTAGAGTTTGGTGACTTACTATAAAATGCAAAACTTGATCTAAGTAAATATGTGCCAGTCCTGGCAAAAATGTATGCAATGACCATAATCTCTCAATAAGTGCTACATCGTCACACACCTTGCCATCCTCATGGTAAACAAAGATGTTGCGAGTGCTGTTGTCCTTCAAGTAGGTTATCTGAAGACCATGTGCTGTGCCAATTTTAGCTGGCTGGAAGGTAGCGTTCACCGTACCGATGCTCATTATTGCTTTCGGCTCTCTCCCCTGTATAAAGAAATAATAAAACATTTTTGCATTTGTTAACTGTTCTGGTTTTATGCTGCCAATTCCGATACAATCATCCATGAGTGAGATTGATAATGACCAATTTCAATATCGATCATAGCTACACAGTTTTCAGTTTTAGAGCTGCTCACCACTAGAATTCTAACAATCGATTAATCTGTTAAGTGTTTTTTATTACTATTATTTTTATTATTAATTGAGGAGTCTGGTTTAAAAACCATTCCATAAAAAAAAAAAAAAGATTCCACATTTCATTTCATTCCAGTCTAGTCTCTAGTTGGCTGCAGGTTACAAAATCCGAACTGCAGGTGATCAGCACAACATATTTTCAAATCATATGCCAATCATGTACTTTTCCACGCAAATCAGCCAATCACAATCAGTGGCCAATCGATCGGTACACAACTAATCATTTGCACTGTGTCTTAAAGGGACAGCAACATAAAACATAACCCTGAACCGGACATTTATTTTACTACCGCATTACAAAACTAACCAGAAAACACCTAATATTTCATTTAAAAAATTACATCACCATGGTGTCAAAGGTAAGATTTAATCATTAAAAGCATGCTTATTATTGTGGTTTGGGTAAAATGCAGAGATGCATTTCCAATATTTGTCCCAAATAATCTAATACAAGAAACCCATATTGTGTATCTTAACCACTCACATCCTGCCTGTTGAAATACTTGAGCACACCCTCTTGTTCGGATAGGATGAATTTTCGGCTGAGGTACTGCCCGTTGTCACGGCCTCGTTTCCATAGAAACCCCTCCCGGTAGCCTGCCACATGATGACAAGACTTAGACTTAGACTTGACTTTACTGATCCCTTTGGGATGGCTCCCTCTGGGAAATTTACATGTCCAGCAGCAATGAGAACAGATAATAAAATTACAAAAAATAATTCAATCAATCAATAAATAAGGTTATTACGCCAGAGATTGAATTAATAATAATAATAATAATAATAATAATAATAATAATAAAATAAAAAATTAAAATTCAATAAATCAATAAATAAGGTTATTACACCAGAGATTGAATTCATAATAATAATAATAATAATAATAATAATAATAATAATAATAATAAATAAAAATTCAATCAATCAATAAATAAGGTTATTACACCGGAGATTTAATTAAATAAAATAAAGTAAGAGAGACTAATATCAACTTGTTTCCAACAGTGTGAGCAAACTAGATATTGCACTGCAGGAAGATGTGGTTTATCATTGCCAAACACACACGCTTATACCACAAACACACACAACGGAATGAAAAGACAAAAACAACGCTGTCATGTTCTTTCTTTAGACTGCAATGCAATGTTGCAAGTGATCACAATAGCAGTCATAAATGATAATGCACTTCCCCTGAGAGGACATATAAGGGAAGCATTTCCAAAGAGAGTCTTTTAAGGTAACATGCAGCAAACAGTGCAGGATTTAGCATTTGAAGCACTGATATACAGCATACAAATAGTGCTCTACACTAGTAGTGGGATGTCGAATTATTGAACAATGAACACGAATACAAAGGCTGCATTGCTGAACAGCACAACAATACAAAGCACTGTTGACAGGGGCACACCCACTCTGAGGAAGAGTACTGATCGTAATGCACAGACTGGTTCAAAATGCTGCAAGGTACAAAAGTATTGGGACACCTGGCCATGACACATAGTGGAAGAAAGCTAGAGATATGCATGACCCTTAAGAGCTTGTTTTTGTGACCTAGCATCCGTGTATATTCGCATGTCTGTATTATGCTGCTCCCAGGTGGCCAAGGCGCATGCACCATGATGAAAAAGCACAATATCCATTTGAATTGAAACAGAAATGTGGCAAAAATGGTTGAATTCTTTACATTCTATTTCATTATGTCATTTTTATGTTTTTATGAAACGCAATATTATAGAGCAGCGTTTCTCAACCCTGGTCCTCGAGGCCCACTATCCAGACTGTTTTCCATGACTCCCGATTCCAACGCAGGTGAGGCTCGTTATCAAGTTTCTCCAGAACTTGCTGGTGAGCTGTCATTGGAATCACCTGTGTTGGGAACTGGGCTTGAGGACCAGGGTTGAGAAACACTGTGATAGGGTGCAACACAATCCCCAAAAAGGGGTCTTTTTTTTTTGGGGGGGGGGGGGGGGGGGGGGGGATTAAAAGCAATGAATGACTTTGACTCAAGAACAAATTAATTCACTTTAAATTAATTCCTGAAACCTCAATCTACATGTGTCATTATGATTTGATTATCATCACTAAGTAAAAGCAAAAGAGAAGTACTTTGGTTTCGCTTCAACAGAATGATTTGCATTTCTCTGACCATTTCTGGTCCATGTAAGCAAAAAAAAAAAAAAAAAGTGCACATCTTTAAATAAAAGGGCAATTGAAGAGTGTGAGGTTGCGTGTGTACATTGTGAGTGGCATGATCAGTTCTTACCTGCTGAGTAGGACTCCTGCGTCCCCTCAGGCATGAACTCCTTCCTCTCGTACTTGGCGCGAATCCACTGCTCCCGCAAGAGCCTGCCGTACAACAAATGTTTTGTTTCCTACAACAGAAAATGATTGTAATACATTCAAAGCTTTTACGTTATTACGTAATTACATACTTGTAGTGGTGCCTTAAGATACGAGTGACCCAACTTGTGAGTTTTTCCAAGAAATGAATCGTTTGAGTTTTGAAGTAGCACATGTAGACGGACAATTTCAATACTCACAGGTAAATACTCTTTATCCTTTGCAAAAAAAAAAGCCTACTAATATTACTGAGTTCGTTGTAAAACTCTTCTTGGTCTTCTATGTCTGTATTTTATTTGGCCAAGCGGCGCACACATGAGTGTGGTCCAAGCAAAAAATAAAGCACCAGTGTGCTGCTTTATTACAAATAAATATATCTCAGTAAAAAATTATTTATAATGCTCAATTTTACAGTATCTTGCAGTATATGCACCTTGAATTTGTCTTATGTGTATTTGTCTGTAGCAACAGAGTGCGTCTGTTCGCAAAGTCTACCTGCCATTGACAAAAAGTGTGAGCCGTCACTTACGCACAGTCTTTGTGAGTGGGCTGGTAGTAGAAGACGGGTACCGTCTGCTCGTATTTAGCCTTGGCCACGTGGTTCCCCACACAGTCCATCAACTGTATGAGGGAAGGAAGCGAAATGTGATGTTTGTCAGTGATATGCTATCATTGTGTATGCAAGCCACTTTGTGGTGACACACTTGCAGAGGAGCTACTGCTTGTTTTAAACATAACCTACATACACAATAAATTTAAATAAATAAATAAATAAATAAAAAACATTCACCTCCAACTGTGCTGTGGTCCATGGGTCCAGCAGGAGAGACTTGACTTTGCTGATCTGTGCAATGTTTCTGTGAAGCCCTGAGCAGCTGTGGCACACAAACACACCCAGAGTATACGATGCCCACTCTGGATCTACAACACACACAACATTGTGTCATCAACTCCAGATGATTCTGATTTCATTAACCTGGTAATAGCCAGATGGATATGCTTCGCAATATCCATTCTCATTATATTTCCTCTCTCTTAGCTCTCTATAACCACAATTGTAACTGTATAGTTAAAAAGAGGAGGGGTAGAGGCGGTAGAATCAGTAGAAAGAGTAGCAGAATAGTTAGGATAACATCAATTTGATAATTCCCTACTCGAGTGTACCTGCCGCTCCGCAGTCGGCGCAGTTTCTATTTCCGGGTTTGTACAAAAGTTCCATCAGCCTCTTTCTGCTGTTTTCTCGCTCTGAAAACATCCTCAAGACGACTCTGCTCGCCGGGTTATGTCAAACTCCCGAACGACGAGAAGACATAGCCGCACACGCTGCATGGAGAGAGAGAAAAGAGCGACCACACGCAGCGACAGCTCTGAAAGGTTTTACTGACAGCTTGGGGAGAATGGCGAGTGAGTGAATGGAGACCCCTAGCGTCATTGTCGTGTATTGCATTGACGCTTCTCGTCAGTCACCCCCAATTTACGAGTTTCTACGACGGCGTCGTAACGTGAATTTCAAATTCGGAATATATATATGATCTTGTAAAGATTTGTCTGAAAAACACTTGAATAAAGCACACTAATGGACAAATGGAAAAACGTTAAGTATAGTTGTAACTAAGTGTGAGTTACCTTATTAGCCATCTGGGTTGTTTTTATAAGAAAAACGATTTTTAAAAAAATCAAATAGTGGAGTAAAATCCTCTGATCTACTTTTCCCTTAACTTTTTGGTTGCATTGTGTGTTCAAGTCCTTGTGGATGGTGGGGTGATTTTAATGAAGTGTGAAGTATTTTGAGTTACATTGGCATGTATGAAAAGCAGTTTGATAAATTCACATTGACCATAAAAAAAGAAACTTAACAAACACGACATGTACACTAAATACTAGTCGGAATGAAACAATTTTCTCATTTTAGTCAAAACAAGCCGCGACCCTTGTGAGGAATAAGCGGTCAAGAAAATGGATGGATAGTCAAAACAAAATTTAGGTTTAAGTAGCACCGTCAGAATTGGCTAGCACATCTGTCTCACAGTCCTGAGGTTCAAGGTTCAAATCTTGTCTCTGGTCAAGATAAGCCCTTTAAAAAAAAAAAAAATAGAGGAATTTAGTATTTTGCCTCCCAACTACTGTATGATGGTGCTTGGAGAAAACTACAAACAACCTTCTGTATATATAATATATTCAACTAAACAAACTTAACAGTGGTAATGTTTCACAAGTTTTATTTTTCAAACTCTAAAAGTCAAATCAGAATAAAAATGGTCTCAATTTCAGCTTAGACTCGCCAGAACCAACATAAACATGACAACAAAATTACATTGACAAAAAAAAAATCTTACATGAGGGCAACATGTTTGTTGAACTTCTGTCTTTTTGTAAATGTGTAATAATAAGAAGTAATTTTAAATTGTGCTCGAAGCAGAAAACTTGTTTATCTGGACGAGTTAGAGCTGGAACGAGAGCGGTGGCGCCTGCGGCCGGGAGATCTGGAACGAGAGCGGCGCCGTACTGGTGAACGCCTCCTTGGGGAGCGGGACCTGAAAGGATGTTGGAAAAACGAAAATGTTAAGGAAAGCCTCCTAGAACAGTTGGACTTGAAGGTAAATCAAAAGCATTAAATGGTCACAGTTGTGTCCTAACTGCAATTTAACGTGCTTAATTCTGAACGCAGCCAGCTATAAGAGGGTGTGCACGCTTCTGCAACCACATTATCCCAGATGTTTATTTGTACTTCCCTTCTCTAAAAGATGGTTAAAAAGGTTGGAAATGATTTTTGTAAGTATCAGTTTGATTTATTTTACATCACAAAAATAGAGCATTTGAACAGCGGTGTGGCTCTCGGAGGACTTAACAAAATGGTCCTTAAGTAGGAAGGAATAGGTAAGGAAGATAAAGTATGGAATATGGACCTTCTCCTCATGCGGGGTGGGCTGCGTCGCCACATGGGCGGCGGTGGGGGCATTCTGCGAGGTGGAGACAGTCGACGAGGTGGAGGACGGACCCTTTGGGGCAGAACAGCAGCTGCTGTGATCTCTTGTCCATCAATCTGACCTATGAACACATGTTGAAACAGTCACCAATTCTTACAAGGGAAAAAAAGAAAGAAAAAAAAAGAAAAAAGAAAATTTAAAAAAGCATTTGAATCTTTATTTTTTTTAATGGAAATCAGAAATCCTAATCTTAGATTGCATTTAAAATGTATTTGAGAAAAATAATCTTAATCTAATGTGAAATATAGGGTGGTGAGCACATCCGCCTCCCAGTTCTGAGGACTCCGGTTCGAGTCCAGGCTCCGGCCTTCCTGGGTGGAGTTTGCATGTTCTCCCCGTGCCTGCGTGGGTCTTCTCCGGTCTCCTCCCACATTCCAAAGACATGCATGGCAGGTTAATTGGCCGTTCCGAATTGTCCCTAGGTGTGCTTGTGAGTGTGAGTGTGAGTTGTTCGTCTCTGTGTGCCCTGCGATTGGCTGGCAACGAGTCCAGGGTTTCCCCTGCCTACTGCCCAGAGCCAGCTGAGATTGGCGCCAGCACCCCCGCGACCCTTGTGAGGAATAAGCCGTCAAGAAAATGGATGGATAATGCGAAATATAAAATCCCAATTTTACAAATAGTCAAAATCCTACAAGGATTTAGTTATATTTATAAAGACAAATTGTAATACAATCTTGAAAAAAATAAAATAAAAAAATAGGCGTACTTTCTTGTGCTTAACCTCACTCAAAATAAATAAATAAATAAATAAATAAAACTATACATTTGAGGACCACCCTATACTGAAGAGCTCTTGTATATGCGTTTATAATTTTGCACACTGAACTAAACAATATCCTACCTCCATCCATGTACTTTAGGGCCTTCTGGGCCTCCTCGGGGCTTTCATATTCCACGTAAGCAAAGCCCTTGGACATGTGCGGGACCTGCCTCTCCATCGGCATCTCAACCGATTTGATTTTCCCGTACGTGGCAAAGATCTCCTGGATGTGGTCCTGTTTGCAAGAAGAAAAATGGGAGAAACTTGCCAATATTCGAAACCAAAAATCCGGTCCTATCTTGTAAAAGTGGCTTGTTGCTGTGATATCGGAGTGGCTCGGACAACTAAAGATAAATTCCTCGTGTGTCTTCAACATACTGGGCCAATAAAGATGATTCTGAGTTTAATTAGTTCAGCCACCAAGTCATCTCAATGAAAGAAGTCCCTTATCAAGAGAGCCACCTGATCAACACACAGTCCTTTAAAAAGATTAAAAAAAAAAAAAAAAAAAAAAAAAAAAAACACTACAGATACATCAGGCACTAGAAGAAGACAAAGTATGTTAGTTACTCTACGTCCTCAACCAGATGTGTATGTTAGTCTTCTTGTATTTGGACACAGGGGAATTAAAAGAGAAATCATGTGAAACAAAATCTTTACAATAGTATCTATTATGCGCCACCACTAGTCGTAACCGATTGATTGTGATTAATATTGCTTTTGTGTAGGAATTAAGAAGGAAAAATCCGCCCATTTTTATCCATCTAAGCGGGCTGCAATTTTGCCTTGTATTGCCATTTACTGTCGAATTAAAGTGACATCACAGTGCCAGAGGGCTCAGGTAATGACTGTCACATATTTTCTGGGCTGATCCATCAGGCATTGTGATGTCACTTTCAGTCGATACAAAGTGGCACTAAGTGACAAAATTTGGGTGGATTTTTTGACTTGATTTTCCCTTTAATGGTCATTTTTGTTCGATTTGGTAGTTGAGTACCCACCAAAAGGGCCGATAATATTGTAGAACAAATTGATGTGAAATTCAGCGCGGTGAGATGGATCAAGATGTTGAGACTGTTCTGAAAATATGGTCATTAAGATTCTTAATGCACAAAGCTTGCAACTAAAACAAATAAATAAATTGTAATTCGGGGCACTTGCAAGTCAGGCACCAACATAAAAACTCAGAGGAACTGTTAGTGTCAAAAGGGCAGACCTTGGTGACATTCCTGGTCAGCCGCCCCAAGTGAACCTTAGTTGATTTAGGGCTGGGGGTTCTTTTCCTCCTCTCCTTCTCTTTCTCCTTTTCCTTTTCTTCTCCCCTCTTCTGTGTTTTGGACCTGCACAGCAACAACAACAACAACAGTGATCATCATAACAAACAAGTCTGATTTATGTCTGAATCTCAAGAGAGACTTACGCCGAGCGGGAGCGGCGGCGGTTGTCATGGCGCCGGCGGCTCGGGCTGGGCGAGCCCGAGGAGCTGGAAGAGGAGGAGGATCGCGAGCTCGAGGAACCCGAGTGGCTGCTTCCGGAGGAGCTGGAGCCGCTGGACGAACCCGAACTGGAACCGGAGCTGCTGCTGGAAGAGGAGCTCGATCGGGACCTGATTGTAAACGTGACTGGTCAGCTTTAGGCTCATTTAAGAGCGGTGTCGAATGCTCCGCAAGTGCTCCAATTTGGACTTGAAGCAGAATTTTCTCAACCCGCAAGAGACATTTTCAAATCTCTTACATTTGCTCCGCAAGTGTGTTTTTCTTTGTATTAGTTTTGTTTTGAGATGTCACCATAGAAAAGTGCTAGGGATGGCAAAGTGGAAATGTGTAGTAGGAATTGCAACATCTGCTGCAGGCTGCTCTGTACAACAAGTAGGGCCCCAGCTATAGCATATTTTAGAATAAATTATTCTACCAATTATCAACATCAAAATGTGCATGTAAGGTGGAGGTACTACTGTTGTCCACTTGGGGTCGCCATCCTAACATTCCACGCTGAGTGTGTATGGATTTAAATAGAGACCAAGGACATCACATGGTCCCAGCGTTTGCCAGCATACAGTTGAATGTTGTGATCTTAAGTTGTGACTGTCAGACTGTGGAGTATGGGGACAACAGCTACAGCTCGTTTATGAATGTGCTTGTTGTGTGTTAATTTTGGTGAAGATGGACGAATTTCGTTCTCGACTAAAGAGTCCTTACTGTGGCGTACTGTCAAAGTGCCTTGCTGAAAGCCATGGCAAAGGCAGACAAGCAAGCATGTTTGCACTTGCTGTATGACAATGTCATTTTTTTATACTGTTGTTTGCTTAGTTCTTCAATAATTTGTAATTGTGGACTTCAGACCTGCTGCTGCTGCTTCCGGTGGACGCACTACGGCGTTTCCTGGCTTTCTCCCGCCCTCTGTCCTTTTCGCCGTCCTTGGCGGCAGATTTTTCCTTGGCTCGGTCTTTAGTTTTCTCCTCCTCCTTCCGCTTAGTAGGAGATGGAGCCCTAACAGTTTATATTATAAAAAAAAAAAAAAAAAAAAAGTATTAGTGGAGTGCAGTAAGGTCTTGAAATATAATTTCAATGTTTTTTACATTTCCCCCTATGCCAGTGGTGTCCAAACTACAGCTCGGGGGCCATTTGCGGCCCGACATCCATTTTTCAGTGGTCCGCGACATATGCTAATAATGGCATTTGACTCAGTTCAAATAAAATAAACAAAACATAAATGTTTGGAGACGGTCAAAGTAAATAGGCAGGGTATCGAAAAACAGGTGCCATTAAAGGTTATTTTAGTTCACTAAAACTAATGAAAAAACTAAAGCTAAAATTAAAAAAAAACAATATTGTTACTGAAATAACATAAAAACGAAAAAGCTTTTTAAAAAACAAAAACTAACTGAAACTACATTTTATGTTTACAAAACTAACTATAACTACAGTAAACATGTCCTTCGTTTTAGTCTTTGGTAATTAATTTAATATATGAGCCTTTGGGGATGATTTTAAATGTGATTTTTAGTAGATTTATTTGGATATAAACCGGAATAATCATGTTTGAAAGTATGAAGTCATCTCGCAGAAACCAATAGAAAAGCACCTTCAGATGACATTGCTCCCACGGTGTTTTTTAAACAACAACAATACACATAAAAAAAAAAACTAATACTGAAACTAACAAACTAAACTAAAACTAAGCATTTTTTAAAGAACAGAACCACCTTGAAAATTAATATAAACTAACTAAAATGAAAAATTCCAAAATTATAATAACCCTACTGCCATATTACAAATACATTGGTTTATATACTGTAGCATTTTTCTAAATATGCAAAAGCACAAATAAATTATTTGTACCATTTTTAGGACTAAACACAATTTCTCTTCATAACATCATGTGGCCCTTGCTTCGGATTTTCTGTGTGGCCCTTAGATGAAAAAGTTTGGACACCCCTGCCCGATGCTTATAGAACACTCTTGATACTTCCATAACTGCATAACTGTGTTGTACCATCACCATATTGCACAGTGCTCATCAAGCACGTCACTTCGGAATTTCAGACTGCACCGGAACGTGTGTAGATGATTAATATGGAAATAAATATCTTTAGCATTCAATATTTTTTAAATGAACATTTTATATTTATTTCTAGCTCTGTAAAAATGATTATCAATTCAGCAACCCTAATTCTGTTGTTTTCATTGTACTGTACAGGAACCGTATCGGTTTTTTTTTTTTTTTTTTTTTGCGTTATTGGATAAAATACCCCTCTATTGAAAGAGAGAAAAACTAAATATTAGGAACACCTCACAGTGATACAATGATACACATTTGCACAATAATACACACAGATGTTAACATGTTCTTGCATAAATAATTACCATCAGTCTCAAGCAAATGATTGTTCCATTTTACGTACAGTGGTTGCATAAAATTAATTTCGTAGTGGCGGTTATATTAGTTACCGGTAATGTAGCAGAGTGGTGTAAATGCTAGCTGGTTAGCTCCACAAAATGCCCGCAAATCTTTTCAGAATTTGGTTTCTGTATAAATTGTGAAAAAAAAAAAAATTGTACATCTGAGTGATCTGAATTTATAAAGGCGATACGAGTGAGAGATTACGAAAAAACAACATAATTAGCAATAAATATAAAAACAATTCATTCATTTAAAAAAAAACCACAAAAAAAAAACCGCGCCGCCATTGAATTTCATTCAGGCAGACTGAAACCACGGGGCTTTTGTCAAATTGTGAAATGCTCGAAATCTGAAACATATATAACCTTACACTGCATGGTAAATTGGTGCAAGCACCAAAAACTACCAAATAACATTATTCTCTCAATTGTAACTATTTAATAAAATAGTAAACTTACATGTTTTTTGTTCCAGGTGATAAAGTCCCGAGCGACGACAGGCCTCGAGTAGAGTCGCAGGCTGATGACGACGGTAGTCGGAAATGACGTCACTACCTGAGCGCCACTTACGACTCATTTGTTTATTTATGCGCTCCTCGATAAAAATCATACGTTAGCTTGTCGACGGAGTGATTTTGAACGAGGCGCGTCTCGAATGTCACCGAGTGTCTGTTTTTCTTTCACCAGGTGAGCAGTCGACTTTTTGTTTGCATTTGTCGATGCAAAGCTACCATTTTGTAGCTATGATTGTGTATCAAAGCCAGGTTTGAGGATAAACCAACACTTAGTAGACACAACTGCTTTTATGATTCGTGGTTGTTGGAGTAAATGTGTGTTCTTTATAACGTGCAGTATATGTTCTATTATGATATGAATACATGGTATATTTTGGTTGGGTCTGATGTTCAAGTTGTTCATTGCCATATATGGATTTACTGCACTATACAGGTGATTTTGTATGTGGTATACTTTGGCTCATGAACTGTTTCTTATCAGATTAATTGACAGATGACTTGGGACCACGAATTAAGTGTTAAAACTATGCATTGTTGCATAAATTTAAACTTGTTTTTAATCCAGTGCATTACAGTCATTCAGTTCAGTTGTACAATCAATTTGCATTGAATGTAAGACCTGCTTGTTTTCAGACAATTATAAATCTACATATTTAATAAATGATTTATTAAATATACTTTTTTTTTTTTTTTCGAGGATTAAACCCCTCCTCCCCGCCTCATTTCAGAGGAACATCTGGCCTTGCAAGTTGCAACTGTATTTTAATTATGTTTTGAGATAGTATTTGACGTAAACAGTTTGAGAACTCGTGCTAGATGTGATATGAAAAAAATGGGATATATTGAAAAGGGGGGCTAGCTCCCATTCGTTGCAATAGAACATGTACGGTACATACTCCGCTCGCATATATTTTTACCACAAGCTTTACTATTTTATTCGTTGGTACATATATGAAATTAAATAAATGTTTTTTGTACAGGACACGTTGAGTTTTTACACTGTATTTGTATTTATAACGCCTTGCAGTGGGTGGTTGTGTCCCTGCACTTGCTTATAACTCCGGAAATTTATATTTTGCCTGTGTGAAAGCTTCTGTGCATTTTTGCTATATTATTTGGATTATGATGTGTTCCTTTTCATAGATACAAACCACGCCATGGGTCGCCTGGACGACGCCGCCAAGCGCAAAGTGGTCGAGTTGAGGAAGGCCGGCCTGAGTTTCCGCAAGATAAAGGCCGTCCTGGAGCTAGAGAACATCAAGGTGTCGGCGCAGGCCATCTACCTGTTCCTAAGGGAGTTCCAAGGCAGGCGACCAGGCAGGGTCAGGCCCGTGGAGGCTGGGAGCAATGCGGGGCCGGTGCCTGTGCAGAATCTCGTCGGGGGGCTGCAGGAAAGCTGGAGCAACATACGTCTGCAACACCTGCTGCGAGATGCGTCCCAGCGCGCCAACATGACCAAGTTCGCGAAGCAGGTGTCCACGGAAGCAGACAGCAGTGCGAAAGCGTCCGGCTCTGGGGAAAGCAACGCAGAGAGTCAAGCCAACCAGCAGCAACAGTGTTTGGAGGATAACGACATCCAGATTGTGAGCGTCACTTCTTTAGCGCAGAGTCAGCAAAGAGCAGAGACAAGTGCGACTTCATCTACTGGAACAGCATCTGTGGCCTTCACCAGGAGGAGAGTCACACCCTCCCCCGCCACCAGCTCTATGCTGGCGGCCCGTAAACGGATTTTGGACAAAGCGCTCACGCACAGGATGAAGGTCTGATTATTGGCATTCTTGCCTGTCATAGTCGTTAAATGAGTTGACAGACTGTGGTTTTGTTCCACCAGGTGACTTCATTGTTGAGGAGAGAGCATGCGAACATCCAAAGATCCGATTTAGCTGTGATGTCACAACAACCACCACCACCATCAGCAGCAACAGCAGTACCAACACATTATGATCTGACCACAGAAAAGGTGAGAAAATGGATGATGCATGCATAATGCATCAAATGGTCCTTTCCATACATAGACATGTAGCAATTCTATAGCTAGATTAGTCATGATGTGGTATGACTTTGATAAACAGCGTTCTTTAAATTGCTGATTTCTCAGACCCGACTGGAAGACGGTGTCACAAACACAACCAGGCGGTTTGTCCCACAACGACCAGGTCTGTCCGTGCGCTCCCTTCACACACTGCCTCGAGTTGGAATCCGGCTTCCTAACCGTCCAGCGGCTCCTTTGGCATCCTCGGCTCCCGGGGGCGCTGTTCTCCTCATGCAGACTTCCGGAGGAGAGCCAAGCCAAGATGCCGGGGCAAGACGCGGCCTTCAGGATCAGATCCAGACGCTGGGCTGCGAGGTGCACAGCCTGGGCCTGGCTGTGAAGATGCTAGTGGAGCAGCAGAGTCGCTTGGAGAGGGAGCAGGTGCAGCAGACTCACATCCAAAAACAGATCCTCAGCACCCTGCAGAGCCTCGCGTCCAAAGCGGGACCTTGCGGCAACGCGCAGCAAGCGCAAAACAAAACGCCGTCCCCTTCCTGTTTGCCCGCGTCCTCTTCCTCGTTCAGCCAAGACACCTTCGACTTTAATCAAGTCACCTTCGACCAGTGCAGCCAAACCCAAGCAGCCTACGACTCACTCGAGAGTCTGGAACCCGTCGAGGCCTTTAAACTACCCGTCCTGAGCCCTGATGGCATGAACGGCTTCCCATCATGTAGCAGCGCCGAGAACCTCCCGCTCACTCACACACCACCGCAGACGCAACAACCTTACGCGGGTGCATACCCCCAGCAAAACTGCCAGACCCTCTTGGCGCCCTTCGCCCAGTCATACGTGCCAGCGTACGACCGCTCGCATCCTCAGGCGTTCAGAGAGGCAGGAAGCAAGACGTCAGATTTCCAGAGGAGCTGCTCTGAGAGGAATCTTCAGGACTGCAGTGTCTCCACGCAGGATCAACACCTCAATATTATCAAAGTAGAAGGACCTTAGATTGATTGTAGCGTATTGCAGCTTTTATTCTATTTTTTTTAAAGAACATATTTATTTCTTAAGTAAAGTTGAACCTTGACCACAAATGTCGACTAAAGCGGGGTATACACATTCTGATTTTTTTCTTTACCAATTTTTGAAAGGCGAGACACCCTACAAGACAAGGAAAAAAACAACATTAATTGCTTCCTGCTCTTGTAGTGTGCAATGTATTTTTCATGCCAACGTAGTGTGCCACCGCACACCTAATTCTTACTTCCACGGATAAATACCAGTCCATTCCTCAAACCAGATGTCCGCTATAGTACTAGTACTAACCTGTGAAAGGCAGTGTGGCTCCAAAGGGCATCAAGTTTGCCAGAAAATACAAAAAAAAGAAGATATTGAATAAGCTAGGCTAACTGTTAGCTAATGAGATAATTAAGTACGAGTGATGGATTAGGTTTACATTTTGCAGCATTTTTTTTTTTCCGATGGGCGTTACTTTCACTTGATTGTTGACGATGGCTCTAACAATATGACACAGACAAATCTTGAGTAGCACCAGTAGATATAGTTTTTTATAAGAGAAAATTAAAAGTCTCTTTCTTAGCAATGAAATGTACATGTAGCGCTTCTCCCAGACTTTTTTGCTGCCAAGGCTGAAAAATAACAGGAAAACACCGCAGAGATTGCAATGAGGTCAAGTTAGACAGTCTTGGTGAGTGGCAACGTAAGATGGTCCCTGGTGGCTTACTTCTCTTGATGACAAATCTCATGGCAACTTGATAATACTAAATCAGAGAGAAAGCTGAACAACGTAATAATTACAAAAAAATATGTTATAATTAACAGAATAGATTTTATAAGTGGGTGGCACGGTGATCGAGTGGTTAGCACCTCCGCCTCCCATTACTAAGGACGCAAGATCGAGTCCAGGCTCCGGCCTTCCTGGGTGGAGTTTGCATGTTCTCCCCGTGCCTGCGTGGGTCTTCTCCGGGTACTCCGGTCTCCTCCCACATTCCAAAGACATGCATGGCAGGTTAATTGGTTCCTCTGAATTGTCCCTAGGTTTCTTGTGAGTGTGGATGGTTGTTCGCCTCTGTGTGCCCTGCAACTGGCTGGCAACCAGTTCAGGGTGTCCCCGCCTACTGCCCAAAGCTGGCTGGGATAGGCTCCAGCACCCCCCGCGATGGATGGATTTTATAAGTGCAAATAATTTTTTTCTAACAATACCTGAACATCACAAGCTAATCGCTCAGGATAATATTTTAGAAACGGCTGGCTTGGTAAAAAAAAAAAAAAAAAAAAAAGAACGAAAAAAGTAAAATGTTCAAATCCAGCCTAAAATGTATGTGTGTATCACGATTTAGCCAATATGGCAGGAAATGACGAAGCTAAGCAAGCATGTTAATGTAAGCGCACCCTGCTGCTGTGCCTTATTGGAAGCTGCAGTGCTCCACTCCGCAGTCTCCACTTTAACGGAGCAGCTCTCATTACTGTCATGATCATTTAAGGTGAGTGTAAATACAGGGAAGTCTTGTGTCTTGTTGACATTCCAACTGATATGTTCACTGCGACACATTTTTCCACAAATTGCCCCTTCATATTTCTGTGCAGTGGAAAGTTTGCATTTGCATGGTCGCCATCGCATTCCTGCTCTCTTCGCATTTGTTGGTGCCCTAGTTCCAAAGAAAAAGCAAAACCTTAAGGCAGAGGTCCCACTGTAATGAAAATGGCAATTGAGTCATGGTTGGATGAAACCATGTACAGTATGTAGCACAGCCAGTTTTTTTTTTTTTTAAACAAAACAAATGTTTTTGATGAGTTTGTATTTGTATATAAAGTTGTCCACATTAAAGCATCAGTTTGTTGCAAACGTGTTTAAGGTCCACATTTGTTTTTTGTTTGTTTGTTTTACAGATAGGCCAGGTCATTCATAACAAATAAATACAAATCTAATTTAAAAAAATCAAAGTTGAGTCATGTATGTGCAAGTCATGCTTTCCACACCCCTGAACTAGACCAAAACAATTGCATATAAATAATGTCAATAATCTGTTTACATGTAATTTCTTTAGGAGAAAACCAGACAAACCTGAAATCTGTCGTGTGGCGTAATGTAACAGTGAAGCGACCCTATTGTCTTGAGAGATCATGTGACTGATGATACCTTTATGTGATCACTTGCCGGACAACATGCTTATTGTGCAGCCACACACCATGAAGATCCTCCTTTTTGCGCTGTGTATCTGCTTCTTTCTGCATGTCCGGACTGAAGACATTGACCGCTGTAAGTACAGGCGTTACTGTAGTACATTTTTAATTCCTTCCTGTTTACTGTAATTTGTTTGTGCCTCCACAGATGCCTACTGCGAAAGTTGCATAATAGCAGCCAAAGGTACTGCATGGCCTGGTTTATACAGTATATGCTATCAGGTTTCTCAATAATATACGCTCTAAGAAAAAGTTTTTAACAAATAATGGATAGGTTCTAACCTGTAATATTGAAAGTAAGGCATGTCATATTAGGCAGATGTTTTGAGGTTTACTGCTTCCATGTAGCTGCACCGTATCAAGCTTGCTTGCAAAAAAAATAAATAAAAAATCCACCAACGTCTTGTAGCACGGGAAACTCATGACTTGGTGCATTTGTAGAGGTACCATTGTATCAGATTTTTTCTTCCCCTATCCATTTCTTCACGATGTTGATATTTTGTTCTCTAGAGTTTGAGAAAGAAATGCAAGAAGCTCCTGTTCAAAGCCGACAGGCACTTGTGGACGACCTTATCGGTGACGTGTGCAACAGACTAAACTCCTACAAGCAGTTTACCAAAGACAAGCTGACCACTGCCTGCATAAAACTCTTTGGTATGATCACCATTTGGACAGTCATTCATTTAAATATTGACCATTAATGCGTGTACAATTGATACCGTGTTCAGATTCTCACTACGACCAGTTCCATGCAGCTCTGCTGAGTCACGAACCGAATCGACTGGACATTGTGCTTTGCTACGAGAAGTCGACAGTGTGTGTCGGGGTAAAACGACACTCTTTTGAGGTGGTTAACATTTGTTTTGACTTTCAAGGTTAATTTTTCCTGTCACTTTCCATGAGACTGTATTCCTATCACAGGAGTCGAAAATCCCGTTCACAGACGACCACATTGAGACTCTTCTCCAAGACCACAAAGAAAACGTACGCATTACTCGACCTATACATTCCAGCTCAAAAGATGAGTTGTGAAAACTACAACTTCTGTCGTCATGGCAACAATTCATCGCCACTCTCCAGGATATGATGTATATCTTTTAAAGATTTTGGTGGTGGCAATAAAAGTGTGTTCACAGAAAATACATGGTAAGACTCCTTTATCTGCTCATTGAAACGTTTGAATCTTTAATGGTCTTAAACTTTCATGGTCACTTATACCAACAATAACTGTACCAGAAGACTGAATATCGTCATTTTAACTAATTATTGGATGCGGTAGAGACAGGACCATGGAGCCTTTTCTGCCAGATGAGGAAGAAGGTCTAATCTATCCAAAATGGTCGGTTGTTCTTATCTGTGCCTAGGTCAGTACGTTTCACGTACTAACTGTTCGCCCCACGGCACACAAAATTGCTTGCTCCTTGTGATGTAAATCCTGTAAGAACAAAATATATTAAAAAATAAGGCAAATGTTTTTTAGTCCAAATCATGAATTAAACAAACACCAGGAAACTAAAACAATAGGAGGTATACTAGATAGAAATGTAACAAGGTCTTTCTGTTACCTTATCTACATCATACATGCCATTGAACACCAGCGCGGAGCATCGGATGAATTATCGACATCAGATACATTTTATGCTAGTTTAACAATAGTTCATATTCACACTGTGCTTATTGCGTAATCACATAAACCTGTGTGACGATCTGTGCTCCCATTGGATAAAAATTACGAGGGTCTGATGTTGAACACATAACAAAACCCGGAAATATAAGAAAACGTGAAATTCCGACGTGCTTCATTACTTCTCTGCATATTATTGGCGTTATTAAAAGCAAGATATTTGCGAGCGTCAAGAGCAGTTCATTCAACGGTGGTTCCGCCGATACTGTTTGTAATTTTGAAACAGCCTCGTCAATCGTGTGCAGTAACCTGAAGGCAGTGACGTGCAGTGAGCTCTAGGCTTGGTTAGGCAGGCAGTCGTAAATTGAAAACATACACACCAATTACAAATGTGTGTCAGCAGGCGAGTGTACAACATATCCTAGGCCCTAGGATATGTTATATACGACATAGGGTGACCCTATTTTAATCGGGGAAAGAAAAGAAAAAAACAAAACAAAAAGGACACTTAGACCTAACTAATATATTTAAAAATGATATTGTTTAGTCCAAGATGGTATACATTCAAACTATTTTAATGCATGCCTCCTCTGTATTGTTAGAAACATAAATTACTTGACAAAAACGATTATGACAGAATGTTTTAAGCGCATTTTTTGCTCCGCAAACGAATTGGGTTGAGCGAGGTTCGTGCCCTCGCCTCCCTCGACTAGATTCGTATTAGGTGATTGGGCCAGTAGGGATGAAATGATGCATCAAAAATTGATTACCGATGCAAACTGCTTAAAATATGCATCGATGTAAAAAATAAAAGAATCGATTCACAACAGCATGTTAACCGTTGTTTTTCATCGTTTTTAGCCTGACTCTTTTTGGGGACACAATGTCCGGTTAGGAGTTTGGCGATGCCGAGTAGACTAGATCCCAAAGCAGACACACAAGAGGTTTACAAAAAGGTTTATTCAACAAAAGGCGCACGCAACACGTGGAACAAAGGAAAAGCGGCTCGCACAATGCGAGGGAGGGAAAAACACCACAACTGCTCGACAATAGGTCGGCCTCAAAGTACAACACAAAATAACTTTTCTACAACATACAAAACCTACGTACTTACGTAAGCAGGGATAAACGCGAAGGACAAAACCCATAAGTACATAAAATTCACAAGCACTAAACACAGGCAGCTGACAGGCACATGGGAGAAAGCAAACAATCCTTTAGCACCAGCAGACTGCTGCCGCCAGCCTTAAATACCTGCTGATTGGTGATGGGTGACAGGTGTGATCCTAGGCACCTCCCACCACTAACTAGTACTCTGCATTAGGGGGAGACAATTAAAGCACACCAGAGAACAGACATAGCAGGTACAGTATTGTTTGGCGTGTCTTTGTAGACGCCAGAAAAATTCGGTTAGATGTAAGTAATCAATTTAATGTTTTAAATTTTATAAGTGGCTTCACATTTACTAAATGAGACAATTGCGTGTGGCCGCAATGAATTACACTGCGGTGAATGTGTCGCTGATGTAGTCTCTTATTGGTCCATTAGAGGGCATCATTGTTACACTTTTGAACCAGAGCCGTAGAGAGAGAGAGAGAGAGAGAGAGAGAGAGAGAGAGAGAGAGAGAGAGAGAGAGAGAGAGAGAGAGAGAGAGAGACCAACTGAAAACACAAGACACAGGAGAGAAACTCGGTGTACACTACAGTTGACTTTATATTTTCCCCTTGTTTTATTTTTTTTTTAACTTCTGATGTATTTGACAAGCTGATAATATCAGGAATACACTGTATGTATGATACAGGCTATTACAAGAATATGGTATATTTTTACTGTCCAGGATTTTAATTTTCAATGTTTTGAATGCTGGAAGTGTGTTCATACATAACACATAATATATTCAAATAAGACACAGGTCTCAAACTCCAGTCCTCGAGGGCCACAGTCTTGCATGTTTTAGAGGTTTCCCTCCTCAAACACACCTGATTATGCAGCAAGCTCTGCAGGAACTTGATAATGATCCTCATTATATGATACAGCTGTGTTTGAGGAGTGAAACCTCTAAAACATGCAGGTTTGCGGCCCTCGAGGACTGCAGTTTGAGACCTGTGAAATAAGAGATCTGATTACATGCATTTGCTTTATCTCCTGTGTTTGGCTCCTGCAAAATACTTGATAATAAAGCCAATTTTTCATAGTACCAATGAATGAATTATTACAGGTTCCTCTGTAATTTGTCATTATGAATATATGGTCCTAAATTTAAATGTGATTTCAGTGAAAATGACAACTTTTAATTACAACACAAAATCCACTAATTTCCGTTATTATTATGGGCCCTGTATTATCAACAGTTAAAATCGATAATAATTTTAAGTCCATTCACTTTGCACACTTAGAATTAAAATCAATTATATTTTTATTTTTAATAATAACTCTTAATAAAAGGTTGAAGGCTGCATTGTGCAGTCCCACCGACTTCAAATCGTGTTATTTTACTTGACTTTGCACTACAAAGAAGTGTGATTTGCTTTCCAGTCCTCCCATTTGACATTCGCTTGCCACAATTTCCTTCTCTGTGGGTCTCCAGTGAACATAATAGCCTTGCCTGGTCATTGTGATCAAGACCATCCTGAGCAACAAGGCATGATTGGAACATCAAAGTGGAAACAGCTATTGCAATACACTACTAGAACTCAGAACTGCCTTAATCTATATAAGAACAAGAATATAATAATAATAATAATAATACTAATACTAATAATAATAATAATAATAATAAGAACACTAATAATAATAATAATAATAATAATAATAATAATAATAATAATAATAATAATAATAATATATGATGCTGGAAGAATGTCAGTTTCGCACCCATATTAAGATTATTCATATTAATAATAATCTAATAATGTAATATGCCCAAGATATTCGTGGCAGTTTCGCACCCATATTAAGATTATTCATATTAATAATATGCTAATAATGTAATATGCCCAGGATATTCATTGACAATCCACATATGATAAACAGATTGCTACAATAATGATGATGTCATCATCAACATCATCATCATTTTTCTAATTAAGGTTATAACCATTGTTAAGACGCTATTGTTAAACTAGCATAAAATGTGTCTGATGTCGAGAATTCAGCCGATGTTCCGCGCTGGTGTTCAATGGCATGTATGATGTAGATAAGGTAACAGAAAGACCTCGTTACATTTCTATCTATTATACCTCCTATTGTTTTCCTAGTTTTCCGGTGTTTGTTTAATTCGTGATTTTGGACAAAAAAAAAAAAAATGTACTTGCCTTATTTTGTCATATATTTTGTTCTTATAGGATTTATATCGCAAGGAGCGAGCAATTTTGTGTGCCGTGGGGCGAACAGTTAGTATGTGAAACGTAATGGAACGCAGCCCTCGCTCTGTTGCTTGGAGGCGCTGTTGTAGCCCGGAAGAGGGGACTTCGACGGCGGTGATGGGCAAGCCGGCACTGCGAGGACAGACGCGAGGTTTTTGATGACTGCTGTTGCTTTATCGTTTCCCCAACCCCCCACGAACACGACCCGAAGGTATCACCGAAAGCAAGAAAGGAGAGGAAAGGAGGAGAAACGTCGCGGTTTCCTCGTGGCGTGGGTAGGCAATGAGATGGCATTGGGTGGATCAGCTGTGTCATGTGAATTGTGAACATCTGTAGTACAGCATCCCGAAATAGCTACACTAAGAAATATATTTCATAATTAAACCAATTTATATGATCATATATATATAAATGTGGGTCAGTGGGACTTCATCTTGCATTATTGCTTGACTGACTGAAAGTGTCATTGACCTTGGTCACTGTAATGCTTATTATTTATTTATGTATTTTTTTTAATGGGGGTGGGGCGGATCAGATCAGTCTTTGGCAGACTGTTTCTGTATGTGAGATGAGTCAGGCTAGGAATGGCAAGAATTTGATGAATGTGATGAAAACGATTACAACCAGAGCCTCTATTTGTTATATACCCTGTCCCTGCAATCACATATTGACACAAGTGTGCATTAAACTGTCCGTACAATCCAACAGCGGCAATGTGGATGGAAAGCTATGAGGAATTCTGCCTTAGAAGTGTGGCCACGCTGCAGGAGGAGGGTAAATTCAAGAGAACGACATGTGAGCCGATCGTGACGTACTCATCTGTCATCGTCTACTGTGGGAAAGCTGCCCTGTCCCCTCTGGTAAGGAGCAAATGTACACTTGTGAGGCCTCAAAAGCTATTAAGGCAGTGTGTATCGTGCAGCAAAATTAATTTAACATATAAAAACAGTAACACTTCTAAATGTTGTGGGACATGTGACTTCTGAAGTCTTTATCAGATCAGTTGTTGGCAGGGAAAGAAAGCACAACTGTTGATGAGGATCATCAAGATTGTGTTCTATATCACATGGGAAAAGTGTCACTTTATGCCATGTTTAGATATGGATTCTTGGGAAAGAAAAAACTGGAAATTGTACAAAAACCTCATTAAAAAAAATAAAAAAATAAAAAAACGAGCAGTTAGCTTGAACCTAAAATCCCAAACCTGATTCTTAAGCTAAAACCCTAATCAGGACCCCTAACCCACCAAACTGACCGAATTCCCAGCCCATATCCCTAAAACAAGCTCCAACCCATAACACGCGGAACTCTAACAATAAATCTTACCCTATTGCAACCCATAACTTAAACCCAAACCCAAAACCTTTAACCATCACCAAAACACTGATCCAACACCTAACCCTAAACCCCAGATTCCAGAAGCCCAACCCAAAAATCCGCATAACCCTAACCTCAAAGCATAGGCCCTAACCTTCACCAAAATCAATACTGCAACCCAGAACGTGAATCCAAAAACACTTTATCTTTCACTCAGAACCCTGAACTAAAACAACACCAGAAACCTTAAAGTGACAGTGTGTGATAAGTGACCACTAGATGTCGCAATCGCATAGAATGCAGCCGAAGCTCATGCAGTTAGACTTCGCAAGCCTACCACTAATTCTTATTTTGTGTGACCAAATGAGCATCTTGCGAGCGACGGCAACTTGGCAATTGGTGTGAACCCCAGCGAGCGACGCCGAAACACAGTGAGCCGGATTTAGCCCGAGCAGCTAACAAGAGCAGACAGCATGTGTTAGTCAGAGCCATCAGCTGGAGTGGCTAGCAAGAGTGGCTTGTGGGAGAAGCTAGTAAAGAAAAAGCTAGTAAACACTTGTGAGGGCACAGCAGAATGTGTCAAGTGGTGGGAGCCCGAATCACGGGTCTCGGTGATGACTACCTGCAGGCCCCAGCTGTGAAAGGTCAACCCATTGGGTCCTACAGGAGCTACAAACACTTGCAGGGCTAATTACATTTGCGAAATAGCCCTTCGGATATCCGTAGCTGGAAGATGGTGGTGAAGCATGTCAGCCTCTTGTAAGGTGAGATTCCAGCTGTGTAATATAGTTACCGATTAGATATTAAAAGTATGTTGATGGGATAGAACATATTTTTTTGCATATTATTGAAATCAATACTGTTGTTTTTTTTTTAAATGAATTAATACTATATAGCTCTATAGATGACACACTGTCACTTTACACAAATCCTAAATCAAAACCTGAATCCCCAACACTAACCCTAACCCCCAACATTCATCAAACCATAAATGCAAACCATAACCCAAAACCGTAACCGGCTTAACCCCACAAAGAAGCTATCATTCTCAGCCTTTGATCCATCTGTTTTAATGCTAAATTGTTAGCATTGTCATGGCTAACTCCCAACTATACCTTAAAACATTCCATAAATCAAACATTAAATACACACAACACCCATACAATATAAAGAACATACAGCATACTAGTTCTTGTTGAAATAATAAGTTAGCAGTACTACATTCTATTTTGCCTCAATTACTTCAAGATGTAATTATAGTCAACAATCAAGTCCTCACAATGCACTTAATTCTCAACTATCAATTCATCAAATTTTGGACTTGTGTGTTTTCTTTTTACAGTTGAATGCAGAGCAGCGTCAACAGATGTGTGACCTCAGACTGAGGGCGGTCCAGCTGGAAACAGAGCGGCAGAATCAGCAAAACAGCAAACCCTCGGCCCAAGTTCAAAATAAACCTGTGAGTTGTACAGCGCAGTCGCAGGGATGCCCGGGCTCTGGTCTGGTTCCAGAAGAAAATGAAACAAATAGCAACAAACCAGTTTGCAAGGTATATTCAATACAGTCCTTACCTTCAACACTGTGCAAAATAACCCGGGATATGCTGCAGCTAAGCAGGACAAGTAGTTTATAAGTAGCTGGATGTATATAATAATAATAATAATAATAATAATAATAATAATAATAATAATAATAATAATAATAATAAGAAGAAGAAATTGTATTTGTAATATTAGGAAGAAACAAATGATGATGATGATGAATTTCAAACATCTTAATTCAAAGTAAAGTTTTCTCCTTGAAGACTCTTCTACAGAATGCAGCACAAGCACAGTATATCCCAGTTTCCCTGATAACATTTACATACTTGACTACAGATTGTCTGACACCAGACTTTCCCCAACAGACTCTCCTATTCTTAACCCAATGATGTTGCACTTTTGTCCACTCTTTGAAAACTTAATTTGCTTGCTAGACCTGTGTAGTTACTTCAATTGGGCCGTAAGTAGAAAACATTAAGCCTCTCTCTGATCAGACAGTGCTGCCATCGATTGTTTGACACAGGCATGATGCATAGGGCTGGAAAACACAAGTTGGAATTAAGGTCTTGGTTAACATTCAACTTCAAGTTATATGTGATGTGAGTAATGTTTTTGTGAAGTACATGCTGGTGTGGTTTCTGGCTGCTGATAGTGGTTTCTCTGAACATGGTTTTAAACGCTGCGATTGGTTGGCAACCAGTCCAGGGTGTCCCCCGCCTACTGCCCAGAGCCAGCTGAGATAGGCGCCAGCAGCCCCCGCGACCCTTGTGAGGAATAAGCGGTCAAGAAAATGGATGGATGGATGGTTTTAAACGATCTTCCACAGGGTTTGTGTACCTATGTTTCAAAGAATCCATCCATCTAGTGATGTGACGAAATGTTCAGAGGCTTTGGAGCGGGTATCGAGCAAGAGTGGGCGAGGCAAATGAAGCCCCAATTTGGAGCGTGTGTCGTTTCCAAGAAAATTGATGACAAACGAGGCCTCGGCTTGTGCAATGACATTATTGGTTCATAGTGTGTCATTACTTCATAAAACTGGAGGCCTCGTGCTGCTTTGCGGGTGTTAGCTTTTGTTGTGAGCTTCAAATTAGTTGGCGAGTTAGGCAGTCACTCTGTGTGTGAGAAAATAATGCTTAATGTGTAGAAGTACTTGTGAGTTAGCACCTTTATTTTCAAATGCGACTGGTCTAGTCATTGTATGAAATTATCTTTACATGTTGCAAGTTGTCATGTATCATGTTCAGTTGGCACAGTTGACCCTTTTATGCACTATGTTCTTGTCCTTCCTAGATTTTGACAGTTTTAAACTCTTTATTTATATTCATAAACATTGTACTTATTATTATTTTTTTTTTTCTTCCCGGTGTGCTATATTTGCATTAAACACCTACTGCTAAAACTTCAATATTGCTACTCTTGGAAGTCTTGTCACTGTTTAGCCTATGATCTTATTTCATTCTGCATATTTTACCGCTTGGTATTTTGACCACTTGTTGGCGATGTAAAGCAAATGAAGCTTTGAACCATGTGTAAAACCACTGTCTGGGAAGCTTTAGTGCTTCATGAAGCTTCATTTGGCCATCACTACATCCAGCTATTTTCTACCGCTTGTCCTGTGTAAATACTCGACTAATTGCAGGTCGTTTCAAAGATTGTTCATTGCAAATTTTAATCCCGAAACAGAAAGTACCAAGTGGCGAGGCTGAAATGTCACCAAGTCCCAAAGCAACAACACTCAATGGTTACACACTGATCACTGACTCGCCCGGACTTCCCACAGACCCTAGAGTTGGATTTCATCCTAGCAGTCATCCAACTACCCCCATCCTCAATGGTCTTATCACTGGTGATGAGGCGAAGCTGGAGACTGAATATAAGAGTGATGAAGAAGATATGAGTATGGACAGCCTTCTCAAGCAAACAAAAGAGGATGTGAAGAGGGAGCCGAGTAAGGACTCGTCAAAAGTTGTCATCTCAACACCTTCACCTGAGGCTGTCTCAGAAAAAGAAATGTTTAGTCCAAAAAGTGGTGTTGAGTTTGGCTTTAGTTTGCATCGCAGTCCCGTTGGCCCTCCTAAGATTCCCTTTCATGAAAATATGTATGATCCCAAGTCTCAAAAGCCTGTATCACCAACTCTTCCCAATCAGTTCAATTGGCAGCCGAGTCCAGAGTCCAGCTTTAGGCCTCAGGTTCAGGGACGTAAACCACGGCCATTCTCTACAGGGAACATCCACATCGTGTTCCCAGGAATGCCAGGGGAAGGTGTTATTCTGTCGGACAGACAAGAGGTGCTCCCTGGAGCCACATGGTCCCCGGTAATGAGCAATGGCGGGGCTGGTCTAAACAGGCGCGGTAGCCATCAGTTGAGCCATTGCGCCATCAGTCCAATGCGGGAAACCCATAGTCCCGTGAGCCCCTCATTGCCTAGCCCAATTGGGCAACACGATCGTCTGTCGTCAACGTTCCGCCGGCGTTGCCAAACCATGGACGGTCAGCTGCACATTGACCACACTGGATCCGATCACATTGACCGCAGTCAAGAAAGGGCACCTCGCTTCATAGCGGGAGTCACGATGCGGCCCTCAAGCTGGCGCAACACAGCTGCCCCCTTGAACAACTCATTCAAGGTAGAGAATCCGTCACCGTATCTGCGGAGACCTCACATTTCCCCTGAAGCTACGTTCAGGAAGGAGCCTGATGATCCTCAAGAGCTTTGTGACAAAACCTCTCCAACTTCCCTCAGACCTGTAGGAGACACACATGCCAGTAACACAGGTATGTTATCAAGGATGATAGTTTCAAAAGTTGTGTAAAAAATTTACGACCACATTTTGGCACACAGAAGAGACCCAGAGGCGAGCGCAGGTTCTGGAAGACATGCAAAGGCGTCTGGAGGAAGAACATGCGTTCCAGATGTCACTGCTCCTGGCCCAGCAGGAGAAAGAACAAGAGCGCCTCCGTATGGTGAGCATATGTTTCGCAACTATTTTTGTGAATAAACTGTTAGTTTACGGCGGAGAACCGTTCCTACAACATTGAGGTAACCCGAATTTGTTTGCAAATCAGAATGGATAAACTAGTTCATTGTGCTTCATTCCTAACATTAAAATGTATGTCGTATGAAATCCACAAGGACCTTGACTTGCAATAGAATATTGCCAACTGCACAACTCACTACTTTGTGTGTACTGTGAAAGGAGTTTGAAGAGACTAAAAGAAGACTGAAGGAGCAGCAGAATGTGAAGCTCCAGACTTCAGACTCTTGTCAGTGGAAGCGTGTGTCTGGGAATGACGGACTTCCAGCTGTTAGTCCATCTGTCATAACACCAGGTCACCGTAAAGGTACCACATCAGCATGCTCAGTTTGAACATTACATTTGATGACTCACAGCTTCTCTTTCTCTTTTTCCAGATTTTCCTAGTCCCATTAGTTCAAATGTGACCTCTCCCTCTGCGCAGTCCCCCGTCTACCTACAAGGGCCTACTTGGCCAGCCCACAAACCTCAAGCAAGGCTAAGTCAGGTGACCATGCGTATGATTACTGGGACTTTATTTTCTCAAACTCCATCAATGTTCCGATCTGTGCAGTAACATGTTTCATTCGCAGGCTCTGAAAGCAGAACAGCAGAGAGCATTGTGTCGAATCGGCGCCATGGCCCGCGGCTTCCTCGTGCGTCGACTTCTCAAAACACACAAGGTCCAACATCTGCGTCAGACCGTCATGGTGAGGCCTAAACGCTCGCAACATGAACTGGAATGGCACATCGTTGAGTTCAGATTTCTTTTTTCTTTTTTCTTTTTTTTTTTAAGAGTTGAGTTCAGATTTCGGCCACGTCCATGAGTTGAGTAGTCATGTGTTCATTTAACTTTAAATTTCTCATACTCTTTCTTCAACCTAGATTTAAGAAAGAGACATGTTTTTGTTTTGTTTTTTGTTTTTTTGTAGGAAACCACTTTTATGCACAAACACCAGAATTTTGTTACTCTGGTTAAAGTGTTTACAAGACAAGAAAATTTGCTCTACCACTATAAAAGAGAAAATCCAAGATCCCTGTTCTTTTATTTTGGCCCATCTTTGGCCCACTTTTGGCCCAAAGTATTGTGGACTAGTTTCTTCGTATTTTTATTCAGTGTGCAGGAATTTGTTAGTTTATTGTTACTCTAATATATAATTAACTTGGATTAAAGTGGGGCAAAATTTGTTTCTAAATGTTTTTTTGTGTCCTTACAGGACACACAGGAGTTCATTAGTTCCTTCCAGACTGAGGGTCCACAGAAGAGAAGCAATTTCTCAGCACAGGACATCTCCTTGCAGGACAGAGTTCGAGCCCAGGTACGAATGTGCCGTAACCAGAAGCTGGCATTGACAGTAGTCACTACTGCTTAATGTTCTCTTTCATTCTACATGTTGCTGTTTACGTTTTTCTCAGTTACGTGCAGCCCTCTATGACATCCATGAAATCTTTTTTGAAATACCACTTGGGGATCGATTGTTACTGCAGCAGCAGGACAGGGAGCTCTGCGCTGAGAAGAAGCAAAGAGACATGGTAACCAGCACCATCTCATGGGTCTATGCAAGTTTCTGGCCGGCAAGCTGTTAACCTAGTAGTTAATAGGATTGTTAACATTTACTGTACATTTACTGTACATTTCACTTCGCTATTCCTGAAGTTAAAATAGTTTGTCAGGCCAAGTCTAGCTGACTTTTCTATTTAAAAAAAAAAAAAAAAAACTTAAACCAAACAAGTTTGCCACATGGTGGCGCTGTTATTAAGCTTAAAGTTGCCCTCACTGCATTTGTGTATTTTGATGTTTCTATCTTAAGCTGTTTGACAAAAAAAAAGTCAATCTAGTGTTCATTTGTGGCACCTTTTTTCAGGCACAAATATTAAATAACGCATCATCAGCCAAGGCAGTTTGTTTCTTCGGATTTGAACATTTTCACACAAGTGTAGGTTTATGTGGTATATGTTTTCCTTATGGAGGTATATTTGTCAAATTCTAAAGTTTTGAAAAACCTTCTTCGTGTGTGTTCAACTTGAAATTTGTCACAGAAGTCAAGTTTAATGTACTCCAGAAATTAGGCTGTTGGACCACAGATGTTTTCAACATGGTGGTGCATTTTAAAAAATACTAAATACAGGAGTTAATCAGGTTTCAGCTAATACTATGTGTTGATTTTGACTTGAATAATGTCACATCAAAACAGCTTAATGTGCTTGAAAAAAATTCAACTGAACCTTTTCTACAAGGTCTACTGTTCTCAAGTCTTAAACTTATAAAATGTGAATGTTCCTTTTGACTTTATAGTTGTTGTTTTTTTTTACACAAATCTTAAAAAGGAAATTACATATGAGAAAATAAATAACTTTTTGACATTTAAAACTGTACACAAAAAGACATTTATACATTTTTCCTTTCACCATAAATACCAGTATATCTTGTTTAAAACTTGATTTATTTATGTGACTGAGTGTATCCATTGTGAAGGAGAAAGCCAAGAAAGAAAAGGAGAGAGCGGTACTGTCTGCTGCCACACAAAGATCTCTGGACCGAAAAAAGAGGTAATGTATGAAGGGAAAATAAAAAGCAACTAAAAAAAATCCACTCTGAATGGGACATTTTTCCCAATTGTTTATGTTAGTAATAATGAGATCCAGCATAGTGACATCACTGTGGGCTCTTTCAGGGAGGGGGAATCACCGAGCCAGGCTCGAAAGGTGATGCAGAAGCCAAAAAGTCCCACTCCCATCAGGTAGTGGAAATGTGCGGTTACACTCAAAGCTTTTTCAGTCCATGCGCCCAGAATCTTTGAACATATGCTGCCTTCTTACTGTTGTCTTTTGTCTTTCCCAGTTCTGGGCTTTATTATTATTATTTCCGTATGCCTAGAAATCTGCACTGATTTATTCCTTTCCTAGAGTTCAAAAGTCCAAGTCCAAAAATGTGTCCCGAGTCAGCTCAACCGCCAGGGGTGAGTTCATGTCTCATTCACCGTACAGTACTTAACTGTTGGCTCCCATGCTACAGTGGGTATAAAAACTGCAGTAGAGCTAGGGGAAATCCCATGATAAAAGGCAGCTTTCAGTGATGTAATAATACGGGACCCACATTAATCATCTCACAGTGTTTACACTTGTAATTTGATTTGTGTGCAAAAAAGATCTAAATGTGTCCGATTGTGGGGATATCCCTTGTGTACAGCCCCCATTCAGATAACCATCGCGATTTTCACGTAGATTTAGGCTTTTATTTGTTTTGGATTTATTGATATGTGCGGAATAACATTAGTGAACACATTTGTTTGCAATAATAATTGTGTTCTATTGTAATAATAATACAATACAACTTAAAATATGAATGAAAAATAATAAACTCATTCACTGTCGGACGTTTTCACACCAGAACTTCCTATCTTGCTGTATGCCAGGTGTCTTTGAGCATTTTGATGGATCTTTCAAGACTCATGGAATATTGTTATTAATGACAACATGTAAACAATTAAAAATCAACTTTTTTTTTTAATTAGGAGAAAAACATATAATTGTCATTAAAAGATTGGTCTCATTTTTGACATCACAAACCATTTTTATATCCACTGAACTTGTTGCCAAGTGACAGTATAACATTTTTTCCAAATAGCACATTTTGATTGTAGGAGGAACTTTATACCAGAACTAGGGACGTTTAGAGGACCATTGTGTTTTTGGACCCCAGCAAAACTAGGGTAGTGCTAGGTAGGGGTCCAAGCTGGCGTAAGGTTTGTAGTGTCTGTCATTTGAACCTTTTACTTCTAACAAGTACCTAAGAACTAAAGGTTCCTGGCATTTTAGGTGAAAATGCAAAAAAGGAATCAAAAAGTTCAGTGTAATTTTTGGGGACGTTGTTGCTGTATCTCAATCTCCAACTTCATTTCTTCATGGATAGATTGATGGATATCGATGCACTGATTCTTGGTCTCTGGTGTTTCCTGTCAGGAGCTGGTACAAAAAGACCCCCGAAGCCAGAGTGAAGCGCACAGACAACCAGAAGAATCTGAAGAAGCAACACTCTCTGGGCTAACAGGTGGCAAACACATCCCATGACGACATCATTCTGAAATACAACATAAACCACTAATTTTGTTTCGCACTGATGTTGCCCTTGAGAACCATATTTGGTAAGTAAAACTTTAGTTGAAATGGCAACTATAAGGAATTAGAACCATGAATTCAGTGGTACCTTGACTTACAATTTTAATGTGTTCCATGACTATACTTGTTTTCCCCAGAGGATAAAAAATATGCCTGTTAGTATTAATATATTGTCTGTGTACATGTGGTGCACTGTTTCTCTTCAAATACCAGTTGCTTCAAGTGGTATGAGTATTGGTACTCATGATAGCAGCTGATAGAAGTATTGGCTGTTCTCTTGTGGCTATTTCACGATCAGGAACTAGACATAGAATACAAATTTGCCGTTCATTTCATCCCATTGTAAGGAACAAGGGATATATAGGTGATTTAAATACTGTATAGCAGTCATTATTTTTTCCAGGGAAATTTTATCAAATGTACTGGTGGTATCTATCGGTGACTACTCAAGAGTTGAGTACTCGTACTGGTATTGGTCTGAAAAAACATGGTGGTATGGAACATCCCGAGTAGTATTAAAGTGAGTATCGATTTGCAACATCAATGCTAGTTTTGTTAGCCCGTATGTGGTGTTGTGTGCTATCATTAAGCTAGCGTACCTTTGTAAGTTTCATTGTGTCATTTTCTTGGTTTTATGTTTAGTTTTAAGGTAAACGTTTACCTACAGTGGCAATAAACATCTTGAAGCAAGCACTATGCTGCTTGTTGGGAAGTTTGTTGCCACCGAAAACAAAACCAAAAAATCAGATGAGCGACGGCTTGCATCGCAAAAAACCTGAGGACAGGTCACTCATAAGTCAAGATACGGCTCTAATTAGTAGTTAAATGCAATGGAAAAAAATGTATGTTATGTATATTACATTTTTAATAATTTTCTGTGTTTATAACTACATTTCCAAATATTTCAATGAGAGTGCTATTGAACAAGACTTGAGTAGCAAAACTTGCAGCAGTTATAGTGACTTACTATGTAAATCCTGTTGGAAATTGTGCCTAATGAACAATGCCTTTATTATCTGTCATAGTCTGAAATGAGTGTTCCCATCACCCAGTGCTGCCAAGTAGAGATGTTTAACAGTGACAGCACAGAATTTGTAATTAAATTTATATCAACTGATATTGTCATGGACTTTAAGGGCTTTGATTGTCTTTTTGTTTCTATTTTAATGGTATTGAATTTGCCTTTTATTGATGCGTAACTTTTGTCTTAAATTAACACCAAGCGAAATCTGAATGTATTTGTTTACACACTGGCACAATTTCACTTTATTACAGCTTCATCATTACTGTGCTGTTGAGTTATTGAGTAGAAATATGGAGACAAAAGTAAACATTAAATAGAGTGATCAACCACTTTGTTCTCATAAACTATCATTATTTTCCTCATAATTTCTTTTTTGTTTTTTTGTTTTTTTTCAGAAATGCAACATATGTGGCCTTAATGCCCCTTTATAGAGTAAAAGACAAAAATAAAACAATCTTAAAGTAGCCTCATAGATCCCCACTTACTGCATATGCTTCATTTTTGGGACTGAGATTTAGCATAATTCACTGAAAAATTAGGAAAAACTGTGTGTAAAGGGATCTTTACCTTTATTCAGATCTGCACCAAAATTGAACAGGGTCTTGATATGAATGTAGGTTTGCAGGCCCCACTCTTGGATACAAACAAATAATTACATAAACATAAATATATCACATATAGCTAACATATTTGTGCCGTGTTGATGTTGTCTGCCTACTGACATTGCAGTTCCAACGTGTATGTTTTCATTTCAACTATTGATTTCATTATGTTTTGTATGATGAGAATAAATGATGAAATCATCTGCAAAATCAGTTTCAGATGTAATTTACTGATGAACACATAGTGGAACGTGACCAAAACTCCACGTGTGGGTGATGGGCCCTTCTGCGGTGTTGTTTCATTTTGAGTTAAACTTCATGCGCAGTGACCCAGACCTGACATTATGACGTTTTTATTTTATTTTATGTTTTATCATCCTCTTGCTTACGTACGCCTTTTTCTTCAACACTGTCTCTTGCCGAATAAATGAGCGGTGCTTGTGATGCTTCACTAGCCAGGAGATTGTGATCTTCATTCGTTACCCAGTAACCAAACACAACCAACCTGACACCCTCTCTGTGTTCTCCCGCGACTCTTCCCTTCTTTTGTCTCGCCCTCCACTCGGGGACCATAAAAGGCAGTTGATGCTACGTGATAGATGGCACGAGGGGCCGCTCCACCTCGTCCCTGCAGTTTCTGCATTTCACATGTGACCACCAACCCACCTTCCATCTCTTATCCCCTCTCCTTCCAGGCCTAGTAACGCTGCAGTATTTTTACACAAACTGCTCCCTAGCAACAAGACCAAAGGCAACACGACGCCCTACAACAAACATTTTGTTTTACATTATGATTTTTCGCAAACTCAAAGCAGCTCTATTACCATATAACAGCGTACAGGAAATGCAGGCTTTGATTTGGCGTCATTCAATGTTTTCTTTTTTAAAAAATCCAAGTTAACTAAATCTAAAAAAGAAATTACATAATTAAATTAATAGGAAACAAATATTTCTACACAACATTTGAATGTTTTGGAAACTATTGGGTATTTTAATAAAATGTATTTGAAAATGTTGTTAGTCATATTTTTGTGAATAAAGATTAATTTTTTGAAGAATAATAAGTAATATTTTCTCGACAAAAAGTAATAATTTATGAGAAAAAAATGAAATATTAATCACAACTTTCTCAGTTTTCAAGATAAACATGAGAAAATTACAGAAACATGTCATTGTAATCTTATTTTACTAGCTAAAAGGTTGCATACCTTCTAGATTACATTCTATTTAGTAACTCTAATTTATTTTTAAATTCTGGATAAATAAATAAATAAATCAAGTTGCACAGTAGTTTTCATCAAAAGTCCTAATTTATGAGAAATAAATTGTAATATTAGTCTTATTTTTTGAGAGTATTATTTTTCAAGATAAATGTCAGTATTTGAAAAGAAAAGTCATCTTACTTAGTCTTATTTTCTGGATAAAAAGTTATGTTAGATTAGATGTAGCAATATTGTATTTTGTTTATCTCTTTAAATCTAGATGGCTTTTTATATAGTTGTATTTTTCTAGATAAAAAAAAACTTTATTTGTAAAAAGTTGGAACATTAGTCTTGTCTTCTAATTTTCAAGATAAATTGTAATTTTCAGAGAAAAAGTTGTCATTACTGTATATGTTTTGTAGATATTTTTTTTTTATTTTGACATTAAAAAAATTGATAAAAGTTTAGATTTTTCTGTATAAGGTTGCTTTTTTTTTTTTTTTTTTTTAAACATTTTCTAGTTTTTTTTCTTTTGTATTAATGCTGAAAAGTTGCAATATCCATCTGTTAACATCTATCATTCCACTTTCTGAACTGCTTATCCTCACCAGGGTTGCTATTATTATATTTATCGAAATAAAATAAGGCTGCTTTGTATTACTATTACTTCTTAGTTTTATTTATTGAGCTTAACATTTCAAGATATAGACAGACAGTGGTAACTTGATCGTATTTCACATCCTCAACTATTTAAATACGGTTTTAAGCAACAGAAAATGCGCTAAACACTAAAGAAAATCCCCATTGTTGTAGTTGTGAGCTAAGGTTTCCTGTATGAGTGCAGTGTGCCTCGTGCTAGCTTGTGTTTCATTCATTTTTTTGAATAGGAAACTAAGTACCAACCACATTGAAAAGGGCGAGCTCTCGTCTCCCCAATGTTGACGGCGCCGGCCGAAGTGCTCTCATGACTGCATCCCGCGGGATTCTGGGAAAGAAAACACTGTCGCCTTTTCTTGCAGCTCTTCTTCCATCAACTCCCTCCCTCGCTCCGTTCCCACATCAAACCTTCTTCTGCTCTCTTCTTGCCTTTCAACGTGACACCCCACCGCCTCATGAATACAAAAACTCTTGTTTTCATGCCAGCCATAAATTGAGGGACTTTTCCATAGGCGTGCACAGGTAGACCCCTAGTGGTGCTGACACCCTTGGCCCTCTGCCTAAAGTGCCCTTTGGAAAGTTCGTTTATTTATTTATTTATTTATTTATTTAATAATAAACACTTTACTGAGGACAGGTCAGTGTTGACACAATCTGAAGAAAAGCTTCATGATTAAACGTGTGTGCGTGTGTGTGGTTGGTGGGGTTAGCACCGTCCGAGCTCTCTCTCTCTCTCTCTCTCTCTCTCTCTCTCTCTCTCTCTCTCTCTCTCTCTCTCTCTCTCTCGCTCTCCGTTTGTCACGTGACCGCTAGCCACTTGGTCGCAGTAACAAGACACAAACACACGCACGCACCATCTCCTTCCCCTGCTCCTCCACCAGCCAGGTAACTTATTATGAATCCAGTGAAATTGTATTGGTTGTTTGCCCTCTATTCCTTACCAATAATCATTTTGTTGTGAAGTAGCATATGTCTCATACAGCACAAACAAATGAGCATAAATTAGCCGAATGGCCACCTAATTAGCTAGTTTAAAACGCTATATGCTAATTCAATAATAGATAACGTGATAACCACCACATAGTCAGACTGAGGGTGAAAGGAAGCTCTCTGTGATCCATGCATTGAAAAGCATTGGACTTTGGATCATTCACAATTAAAATACCCCAATTTTTTTCTGCTCGCGCCCGCTGCTCGCATATGAGACAGGAGGGCCGCCGATGGCTTCACTTCTCGCGACAGCCGTAAATGTCATTGTTAGTCCGTTCATATTTACTTTTGAAATAAATGCTTCCAGTGCCGTCAGCTGCTGGAATTTTTAATGACAATGTGTCTCTCCTCATTTAAAACTGAGTTTAATACTGAAGGAGACAAACTCGTCTTTCTGGTGCACCATTTTGAATGGCCTTCCAGCACTTTTTATTTTATTTTTATTTTTTTTAAATGCTTTATTAACAGTTCAACACAGCTTTACACTTAATAATGCGACTTGCATACATAGATACAGAAATCGATATACAGTTTCAAGATAGTAAAATACACACACATAAAAAAAAAATAATAATAATAATAATAATAAGCTTTGACATGAAAACAGCTCAACCATCCCTGGATATTACACAAATGAAGCATCATACGAGAAAAACGTCTAACAGATTCGACAATTTACTGCTTTTCTTATTGTTGACTAATTTCACAGTTTTGAAAACGGATTTCAATTCCAGAAGGAAGCACACAAATCTGGGGTTAGACTTGGAAAGTTTTTGTTTGTGAATAAAAAACTTAGCGTAAAGAATAACAAAATTAAGTAAATATTCAAAGTTTTTGTCTTCTGAGTTACTATAGTAGCAAACAACATCTTTTAGATGAAGATTGTAAGGGGTTTTAGAGGCTTTAAAGAAAAAAGCCACTAAATCACACCAAAACTGTTTCGTAATCACACAGTCATAAAATAAATGAGATATAGTTTCAACTTCATTTTCACAAAAAGAACAAAGGTTGCTAATATCGGCAAATTTTGATATCAAATAATTAGTAGGATAAATATTATGTAGAATATTAAGATGTATGACCTTGGCTTTATTAGTAATACATTATTTGTAAGGTAAAAGCCACACTCTTTTCCAATTTATATCTATAATTTTAGAATCCCAGAAAAACTTTCCTCTTGGTACAATTCTTGTTCTTTTTTTGTAAAATCTGGCGTATATGTTTATTATTACATTTTGTGTCTGTTAATTCAATTCCATCAAGTTTCAAAATAGGAAGTGTTAAAACAGTTCTATCATATTTTAAATGATTCACCATAAGTTGAATCAGCCCATTTGGAATAGCACGTACTACTAAGTTAAAGGTCTTGAAAGGAACTGGAAAATTATGCACAGACATGAATTGTTCAAAAGACATCATACTACCGGATTCATCAAATAAGTTACAAACATGCTTAATTCCTCTTTCATACCAAGTATGAAGGAATATAGACTTGTTTCTGACAAGTATAGTAGAGTTGTTCCAAAGGAAAGTTTTGTGGGGTGAAAAGTTATGAACAAAGGCCATAAGCCAAGCAAGAAGGACCTGTTGATGAAAATTTGATAACTTGGCGGGCAGTTTGTTTGGCAAAAAATTACATTGAAGAAGAAAATGTAGTCCACCAATTTTGTTGAAAATCGAATTGGGAATAAAAAACCAAATTGAGTCTGGGTTCAAGAGACATTTTTTTAACCAAGTAATCTTAAATGTATTAACAACGTCACAAAAATTCAAAATTTCAAAACCCCCCTCTGCTTTGCTATTGGATAGCACCCGCTTCTTGAGCTTGTGAGACTTATTCTTCCAAATGAAGTCAAAAAATATCTTACCTATTTCAGTGACTGTTGACTCCTTCACAAAAAGAGATAGCGATGGGTAAACAAAACGAGATAAGCCTTCCGCTTTAGAAAGGAGAACCCTTCCTATTACAGACAAATCCCTTTGAAGCCATAAGCCAAATATATTTCGAACCTTTTTAATTCTATCTGAAAAATTTAGATGTTGTCTAACAGTAATATTTTTAGATATGACTATTCCTAAATACTTAACTGATGCCTTCAAAGAGATATTATCTATTACGGAGTCTTCAGAGTCATGTAAAGATAATATTTCACATTTGGTCTTATTCAGTTTTAGACCTGATGCCTTAGAGAAACCTTCAATCAAAGTTATTGAATGAGCAACTTGGTTCTTGTCCTTCAAAAACAAAGTGGTGTCATCAGCCAATTGAGAAATCCTAAGTTCTCTGCCAAAAATTGAGATCCCTTCAAAATCTCTATCCATACGTATATAAATGGATAATAGCTCTGTAACAATAATGAACAAAAAGGGGAAAATTGGGCAGCCCTGTCTGACCCCGCTATTAATAGGGAATCTACTGGAGGTACTCTGGTTTATCATGACAGAGCTATTAATACCATTGTAAAACATACGGACAATATCAATAAACGTATTCCCAAAGCCAAAAGCTCTAAGAGATTCCAAAAGAAAATTATGCTCAACAGTGTCAAAAGCCTTATAAAAGTCCATAAATAAAATAAGTGCTTTAGATTTAACATTGTCCGCATAATCTATCAGATCTAAAATCAGTCTTATATTACAACTTATATGACGATTTTTCATAAATCCTGTCTGTGTTTCTGCAATAATAGAATGGAGCTCTTTTTTTAATCTATTCGCATAAACCAAGGCCAGTATCTTGTAATCTATAGTCAAAAGAGTAATAGGGCGCCAATTTTCTATTAATAAAGTATCTTTATTTGGTTTGGGGATAAGTGATATTACCCCTTGCTTCATTGTAGTAGTCATCTCTCCCTGACTGATGCATTCGTTGTACATGGCAATTAAAGGAATATGTAGGAGATCCCAAAAATGGGTATAGAATTCAACAGACAAGCCGTCGATCCCAGGGGACCTCCCCTTTTTCATAGACATCAAGGCATCCTTAACTTCTTCACAAGACAATTTAGAGTCACAAGATAATCGGAAATCTTCATTAATCAAGGGGATACGAGAATTAACTTTTTCCCAAAAACTCTCACAATCTATTACATTAAATTTAGTGTCATATAGATTTTTATAAAAAGAACTAACAAAAGAAGATATTAACTTATGGTCTTTAGAGAGATTTCCATCAATATTGATAGCAGTCAAAGAGTTTCTTTTGAAATTTCTTTTCTCTAGCGCGAAAAAATAACTAGTATTTCTTTCTCCCTCCTCCAACCATCGGGCCCTGGATCGAATAAATGCCCCCTTTGCCATGTCCAAGTAGATCTGATCCAACTGTAGTTGAATATCCTTCAATTCAAGTTCCTCGTCTAAGGTGAGACTATTATTTTTTAATAAATAACTTCAACTTCAACTTCAACTTTATTCCAGACTCTAAGTCCAATACAAACGAATAACAAAATATACACCATCAAAAAACAATAAAAGAACAATAAAAAACAATAAAAAACATTAAAAACCAATAAAAAACAATAAAAAACAGGGGGACTGTTATACAGTCATCAGGCAGTCATACCAATGTTTCCACATCCTAGACTGATACCGTACAGCACTACACTTAATATCAGTCAAAGACAGCACAACTTCATTCATAGTCCTATTCAAGCGACAAATAAAACTGTATACAAGCTTTCGCAAAGTAGCTTGTAATCCGTTTATTCTAGCTGTAACAAACAGCTCACTTGCTCTAGTCCATCTTGGTCTCCTAAGGAGCACCCGCAAAGCGTCATTGTAGGCCACCTGCAGCCTTTGCAAACTTCCTTTCTTGTAGTTTGACCACAGGTGAGCTGTGTACAGCGGTGTACAGTATGATTTAAACAATTCGATCTTCACCTTGTCCGTACAGAAACCAAACCTGCGAGCCAGAGTGTTTGCTTGTGCGTATAATGTCCTACATTGCCTATACATGTCATCATCATCAGACAGATCTTCTGTGAATATATGTCCCAGATACTTTATTTTATTCCTCACATGAAGCACAATATTGGACAGATAAAAAGCAGGAAATGTCAGACCTTTGTCTTCCCTCGTTCTACATATCATAATCATACTTTTATCTGCATTATACTTGATGTCATGCTCCAAACCATAACTAGCACAGGTGTTGAGCAATTGTTGTAAACCAGCAGTACTCGGGCTGAAAACCACCAAATCATCTGCATACATCAGATGATTTAGCAGCAAATCACCACTATAACAGCCAGTATTGCATGCCTTCAGCCTTACTGACAGCTCATCCAAATATAGGTTAAAAAGAACTGGGGATAATACCCCCCCTTGTCTAACCCCATTTGTAGCGCGAAATGGTAAGGAGACACTGTTCCCCCATTTAATTCTCATCGTCTGCTGAGCATACCAATAGGTTAAAATTCGAACAATATAATTTGGCACACCCCTCTGTATCAACTTCATAAACAGCTTCCTGTGATTTACCCTGTCGAAGGCCTTGGATGCATCCAAAAAGCACATAAAAATGGATGAATTCTGAGCTTTATATTTACTAATAATTTCTTTAAGAGCATAGATACACATATCTGTACCTAAATTTGCTTTATAACCGAACTGGCTGTCTGAGGATGTAACAATTTTTAAGATTTTATCCAGCAATATTGCTTCAAGAACTTTCGACACAGTACTGGCCAAAGCAATTGGTCTATAGTTATCTGAACTACCAATCTTCCCAGCTTTATCTTTAATAACAGGAACTAATAGCACAGTTAGCATGGAGTCAGGCAAAAACCCATGAATAAAAAAAGCTGTGAAACAAATGGAGATCAGGGGAAGTAACCTCGCACTTGCAAACTTTAAGTGCTCAGCTGAGATGCCATCCAAACCAATAGCTTTATTATTTGACAAATTGGAGATAGCTTTCAGTACTTCATGACCAAGGATTGTATCTGAGCTGTCAACTTCATTCACACAGTAAGTGTTACTCTGTACACAATTAAATAACCTACTATAATGTTGCCGCCATAACTCCAAGATATTATCTGTTCCAGTTTTACCATCAACAGCACATGGTAGAGAATTTTTTGTTTTCATGGCCCTAACCTGCTTCCAAAATTCATATGTGTTGTTACACTGCAGTTTCCTGGCCATAGAATCAGCTCTCATTGCCTGCTCATTTTTTACAATGAAGCGTAGTGCATATTTATATTGTGCATTAGTGACCCTCTTATACTCATAAATTGGACCACATCTTGGCCTTCCAGCCAGCATCCACTCTCTAGAAGCATCACGTGCCTTTGCATAGAATTCTGCCACATGAGCATTCCATCCCGGTTTTACTTTCTTTTTAAATTTAGGCTTTTGAAAACATTTACTTGACCTAATCAATGAATCCATTATATCCTCATACATAGAAGAAATAGCTAATATATGATCAGAGTTCTTACAGTTATTATCTCTACACACTACTGCTTCTCGAGGCAGATGTATATTTTCTAATAAGATATCCGTACTTGCACAATATAATACAATGTCTTCTTGTGCGAGAGAACTCCAATCCAAATACAGTCTACTTTCATTACAACAGTTTTCCGTTAGAGGCAACAATTGATCATTTATCTCCATCCCAAATGGTAAATGGTCAGCTGTTGATACATCATAAAGGATGCTCATATCTGTCAGAGAAGCGTGTGCGTCCGCTGTTGCGACACAGTGATCCAACCAAGAGGTCGTATGCCACGCCTCACTAATATATGTAAAACTATTTACAGGCAGTAGGTCTCTGGATGACAAAATCAAGCCACTGTCATCACAGAACTGTGTCAAATGATTTGCAAAAAGTGACTTACTATCAGTAATGTCTGCATTCATGTCCCCAATAATAAATACATTAGAACACTTATTTTCCTGTATAAAAGAATTCATAAAAGCTAATCTATATAAATACTCAGTTTCATTAAAAGTACACTCATATGGGGTGTAAACATTCAGTATTACACATTCCTTTCCGTTACATGTCAACTGAATTGCTATGCACCAGTCCACTCCGAGCCTAATTATATTTACACAGGAATCAAGTCTTTTATTCCAGAGAATTGCTACTCCTCCAGGAATACGTCCACGTATTATTCCATCACTAATGTCGACGCTGGACTCTCCTGCTCCATGAAAGTTATCATTCATTGAGTTCAATCCCTCTAGATCCTGTTTTGTCAGAAACGTCTCTTGCAAACACAGCAAATCACACTGTTCCAACAGGCGATCAACAACCATTCGCCGAGCTCGATCCTCCACAGTCTGCCCCAAACGCAGACCGCGACAGTTGTACGACAGGACTTTCAAACCCATGTTGAATCTAGCGAATGCTGCAGCCCACCTAAGCCCCACTCATCTGCGCTCCCAAGCTAGCATCATTCGAGCCAGTAACACCAGCCCTGCTGCGCTGCTCATAAAAGCGTCTCACATAGGCTCCGTTCGGCCATATCTCAGGGTTATACATTTCAGCTACCTCTTGACACTCAGCAGTAACTTTAAATGAGGAGAATCTATTATTAGCAGTGACTATTTTCTGGCAAGCCACTTCGCGTCCAAGCTGCTTCCGAAGGTAGTCAGACAATGTCTCTGTGTCCAGATCAGGCAAGAATTTAGTAGCGAAGACACTCACCAGTTTTGTCGTCACTGTTTTAATATGGTCACCAACCGCTCCTGTGCCCACAATTGCCATGCCTTTACCTGGCTTCTTCTTCAGACCAGGCGCAAATAGTCAAGCTTGGCAAGCAATTCAGCTTCATGGAGATTTTTCTCTTTCTTTAGTTCTTTGCTTCTTTTAATGGAAATGCACCGGACCCTAAATTTGAAAAATTCCCATTTCCGGCAAACGTTATTGTCAGCCTTTTCAATTAGAGTGCTATATATTAAGGTTTTAATGGATTCATTAAACAATTTATCACCAAGTAAAGAATTATTAAATTTCCAGTATCCTCTTAGACCAGGCTTGTCTTGGATTATCCCCAACTTCAAAATGATTTGCATGTGGTCTGTTAATGGTGCATATTGATGATAAACTTCTTTAACAAATTGAAGGGAGGATGAAGATATTAAAAATAAATCAATTCTAGATTTTAATGTCATACTTCTATTACACCATGTAAATTCCACCTCATTAGGATTAAGAAATCTCCAAGCATCAGTCACAGAGAGATTGGAACAGAGCAATGACACAAGATTATTGTTTATAGACGTTTGGGATAATTTAGGGGGATATCTATCCTTCATGTCATCGAGACACTCATTAAAATCTCCACCAAGAATAAGGAGTGCATCCTGGTATTTGTTATTGAGATATTTCACTTTTGAAATTAATAAATCAAATAGTAACTTATTAAGAGCATGAGAATTAAATCTGTATATGTTGCAGATAATAAAAGTACCATTGTCTTGTTTAATAACTACAATCACCCATCTGCCATCATTTGAAGACATTGTTTCAAGAACATCCCCTTTAAATTTATGAATGAAAATTAAGACCCCAGCAGAGTGATTAGTACCGTGGCTAAAGTAAGATGAATGTCCCCATTGTGTTTTCCAAAATTTCACATCTGACTCACCAGAATGTGTTTCCTGAAGCAATATTAAGTCAGCTTCTGATTTTTTACAAAACAAAAAGATTGCTTTACGCTTGGTAATATCCCTAAGACCTTTAACATTTAAAGACATAACATTAAGAGAATTGAACAAAAAATCCATAAAACTAAAACAGATTACCTGAAATCCCGAGCACCAAACTAGAGATGCACTTGACAAAAAACACCTAAAAGAGGTGGTGATTAACAACCATTAAACTGTTAAACACTTAAAAATATATAAAAGTAGGTAAATAAAAAAACCTTTAAATTGAAAAAAAAAAGAAAAAAAAATAGAAAATAATGTAGGAACTAAAGTAGGTCATAGACAAGTATTGTAAACCAACAAAATTTTGAAACTATCATCTTCAAAAGGTTGTACAGTTGTGTGACAGGTGTGGAGAGATTTCCTTTTTGTTTTTTTTTGTTTCACCTTTTGTCAGTATTTACTCCATTTTTGCGTGAATGTTAAATTAAATATATATGTATATTTTTTGTTAAATCAAAATCACACCCGCATAGACACTGACATTTTCTAGCTTGCAGTCCAACCTAAAACATATACAAATACAATCACTACTCCTTTGAGAAAAGGCAAAAAATAAAATAATAATTACTGAAATTAGAAAAATAAAATTCTAATACTGTATAGGATCTTAAATTTCCAGTTCAACCTAAGGCAGGTGGAAATCATTTTAACATAAATTCTTTAAAGAGAAAAAATGATATTTAAAAGACAAAAACAACAACAACAAAAAAAAAGTTCTTCAAAAAATGTCCTCTCATGTTCATAGTCACTGAGAATGTCCATTTTGAAAATTATATTAAATGAAAATCTTTACCGTCCCATAACATAAACAAAATCTTTGGTTCCGGATAAGCACGTTTCCTCACACTGAAAGTAATTCTAATTTACCTCTGGGATGTTCATCTTCTTGCCATTTATGAAAAAAACAAATGGACCACGGAAGACAGCTTTATCTCCTCTGTCTCTCGCTTTCTGAACCAAAGGCCAAAGCCTTTCTCTCGCAGCTTTATCCTCTGGGGATAAAGCCTCGGTGATCCGTAGCTTGTTGTCGAGAAGAAACTTCGAACCTTTCGCCTCCTTCCATACAGCATCACGATGTCGTCGCAAAGCGAACAGGACAATGGTTGATCTGGTCGAACCATCTGGACGCCGCTGCCCAACTCGATGAACAATGTCGATCCCCTCCTTCAAGCAATCACGGATGGAAGGAGCTGTCTTCTCCAGGATGGTGATAACTTTAGTTCTGATGTCCTCACAATCTTCCTCCTTTATTCCATGAATCTTCAGTGACCAGCGACGGCTGTAGCGTTGACTCTCAGCAACATTTGCTTTCAAAAGCTTATTTTCAGCTTGAAGTTTCTTAATTTCTGTATCCATGCCTTCCATCTTTTCTCTTTGCTGGGTAACATCCAATCTAAGTTGCAGGACTGTCGCAGTTAGCTTAGCTACCTCTTGTGAAGTGGCCTCAGTTGTTCTTTCAATGTTTGCTATTTTCTTAAAAGTCTTATGTTTAGCAGACAGAGCTTGAATTGCCATTAGGACGTTACCTTCATCTTCATTCTTTTTGGTCCTTTTAAGTGGCGTTTTTTTTGGAGTTTCATTCTTCGGTTCAAGAACGGCGTTCGGAGATTCTTCACTCTCGTCAACAACTTCCATTGTAGCCGCGTTGTTATCGGACATTAACAAGCTCTCGGATAAAACGTTTCTAATTTTCTTTCTTTTTCTATCCTTGTCACCCTTTCCCATTCAAAAAAAAGTTGTATAAAAAGATAAAAAATAAAATAAATGTAAAGAGTTGTACCTACATAAGTCGTCGTTAATCACAAACCTCCGAACTATCGGAAAAAACACGTCCTCCTACCTCGCAGCCATCTTGGCCTCCTCGGCCTTCCAGCACTATGCGTGATGTTGCTCACGCAGAATATGTCATAGCAAATAAACGGCTTTGATTGCGCTGTTCATTTAAAACGAACAGCGGTCAATGGCAGACTTTCCAGACCCAGTTTATGGCTTTCAAAAAAGTGGGTGTGGCTTGCCAGGCTAAATTTTTACGCCTACAGAAAATGACAGCTTTCATTTGATGATGCATCTTTGGTCATGATTATTGATATATATATATTGTGAGACTAAACCTTAAGTTTGTTAGTTTGGAAGAAAAATTGTAATATTTTTTATTTTTATTTTTTACTGTAAACACTGGAGAGATTGGTGCACTGTAACACTTTAATGTGTTATATCTAATACATATATGATTTAAATGTGTTTACATTACAAATGTCGTCTCTGTGTGCCCTGCGATTGGCTGGCAACCAGTCCAGGGTGTCCCCCGCCTACTGCCCAGAGCCAGCTGAGATAGGCGCCAGCACCCCCCGCGACCCTTGTGAGGAATAAGCGGTCAGGAAAATGAATGAATGAATGAATGAACATTACAAATGTGTAATGTAATGTGTAAAAGTGCCATAAAAAGTATGAAAGCATCCCTAGGAAGTATTTCATGAGTGTATTTTTGTATTCCGGATTTCACTTATTACAGGAGTGGTGGTTGGAACTTAGAATGTGTACCTTGCGACGGAATGGGGATTTCTGTAATTGTTATTTAATTACCTACCAGTAATTATATTTCTCATGTTGCACTGAGCACCCAGACACTTTGTCTATTTCATTTCCTGTTTGACTTTTGAGGTTGGAAATGTTGCTCTTAAAGTCCAAATTGTATCACTTTTGTGGAATCATTCTCACGGCTTTCCCACATGACGTCTGTATACATATGGAGGAGGAAATGTGGAATGGATTAGCGTTGGATTATTTCTGCAAGACTTCCAGTGTTTGGCAGGATGTCAGCATTCATCCGTTTCGTCGCATTACGGCACAATGATGATATAGCTGGAGTAGGTGTCACTTTAGGTCACCCCTCCAAACTTCACTTAAATCTCCTTGGGAACTCATAATAGACCTGATTAGTGGCATGGAATTTCAGGGTGGTGGCGGTGGGAGGGGGGGCGGGGGGTTGTTATGATACCTGCCATCTTTTTTCTGGCTTCTTGATTTTCTTTTCTTTTTTTATTAGCCATCCATGTGTGGAGGAATTTTAATTCTGAGCTGCAGAGTGTGAAGGAAAAACAAGAAAAGTAACAGGTGCAGCGGTTTGAGTTCCTTCCTGGAAGTTTTGGAAACAAAATCGAGTGTCACACATTTGTTTAACCATCAAATGTGTGTCCATTCATAAGACTGTAGCTTTTGATGGTGCACATTGCGTGTTACAGTATCTTTTTATTGTATTTCAGGCAGTAAGGTTTTTGAAACATTCGGTACTCACATTTATTCTTGTAACATTTTGAGTTTTTTCACAAAATATACTTCCAAACTTTTGATTTCATCTGTATTAAAATATTTTTTCTTTTAAATTATATATTTTTTCTCATATTGTTTTATTGATGTAAAATTATTTTCTTATTAATTATTTTCCTTGTGTATCGTATTGCAATGTATTACGTGTCTTTTCATCTTAAAAATGCCTATTAAATTACAATTAATATTCACATTTAGGGGTGTTAAAAAAAATTGATTCGGCGATATATCGCGATACTACATCGCGCGATTCTCGAATCGATTCAATAATCGGCAGAATCGATTTTTTTATTTTATTTTTTTTTAGGATTCACACCTTGAGCATGGAAGAATGTTATATGAACGGAACATTAAGCCTTAATATTTTATTTTAATGCTGTTCAAACATGAAACAGATTACAACCTCTATAAGACTGAAATTTCAGATAAATAAATAATACATTTTCATATAAATCTTTCACTCTACAAGCTTACTGATTAGTATTTTCTAAATTTGAATGAAAAAAAATCGCAACAATCGACTTATAAATTCGTATCGGGATTAATCGGTATCGAATCGAATCGTGACCTGTGAATCGTGATACGAATCGAATCGTCAGGTACTAGGCAATTCACACCCCTATTCACATTACTGTATGTATTCATGTTTTTTTCCTACTAAAATAATTATAATTCTCTGACACTATTGTATATATTTTTTCTTTTTAATAAGTACTTTTATGACATGAGTTTTGTAGCTTTTCTTTCACAATATAATTTTCTCTTGTACATTATTTCTCTTTTGCTCTTTCTTTTTTGTCATTATTTAACCATTTATTTTCTTGTCACAATCTTTATTCTTGCAAAATGAATGCATCATTTTAGTAAAAGAACTACATCCTTGTAATTATATATTTTTTTTTCTCATACCACTACAACTTTTTTTCTCAGCCCTACAATTTATATGGTAAAATGTAATTTTTACTCATGTAAAATTACACAAATTAAACTTTTTTTTTTTTTTCAGGCAATATTACAACTTTATTCTTGTAATTTGAATTTGCCCCCCACATATTAATTTGTTTTCTCTTAAATGATACTTGATGGACGGTGGTTGTTGTTGGTGTGGTTCAAAGGTAGGGTAGTCATCTTGCAAACCTGAGGTGAGCTGTGACCATGTTGAAGTATCCATGCACAAGATACTGAGCCCCCAGTTGTTCCTGATGCTGTGTCATCAGTAGGCGAATGAGTTGTCAAAATATAAAGCGCATTGAGGGCCTTGTACGTTGGAAAAGCGTTACATAAATGAAGTACCATTTACCATTTGGGACCCTATCAGTCTGTGTTTCCATAGCATGTTAAACATGTTGATGTTGGAGCAAGAACCTTAAAACTCAGATACCACGGCAAACATTCCATGGATTTTCAATGAATTAAGACGCTGGGTTGGTACACTATACAGCATGGGTGTCCAAAACTTTTCATTTGGACAGAAAAAAAATGAACGGATCCATTGGAAATTGTTTGACTTGAGCAATTATTTATTGTTTCTATTTTCTAGATATTGTTTAAAAATGCTAACAACTTTTTGTTAAAGATGATAAAGCAAATCGTTTAGGATTTATCTATATTTTGGGGTGGCCTCGTCAGCCCTGTCTCCTAGACTAGATCCAGGTCGCTGAAAAAATAGATCGTAGGCTACAAATGATTTGGTCACCTCTGGCATAAAGTATTAACTTCAGATGATAGTATACAGTCAGTATGAAGTTGTATTTTTGGCTTAATGAAGTGGAATGGAAGGTGTGTCCCCCCCCCCCCCCCTTTCCTGTTATGTGATGCATCGTTGAAAGCGATTCAAAGTGGGCCAATCCACAGATGTCCAAACATTCTTAAAGGGCGGTGGAAGAAGTTTTCAAATTAGCCAAATATTTGCCATTTCTACTTTGTCATTTTCACTGAAATCAAAACTGAATTCCTTCACACTTGTGTGTAGGGGGAGGTTGTAAAAGGATGGCATATGGAACGCTCACACAAAAGACTTCTTAGAAATCCTCGTTTAATGGGCCGTGTTTATGTTTATTTCCAACTTTCCATGCGTATGTTCAGGAACTATTAAATCTTAGCGTGAAGCCACCGTTTTCCTCACTGACACACCAAACACAAACATACACTCTACATTTGCAATGTACCATCGTTTAGTGCTATTTTCAACGGCTGCCCTGATATGAAGTATATAAAGTGCTTATTAAAGACTTCAAAGGGGAATAGAGTACTATAGCAACTTGTCTGACCTACAGGGGGCGCAAGATTACAAGTCATTGAAAGTTTTGTGTGTGTTCACTGAATTTCTCAACATTCACGTTTGGACTCATTTATCTGGGGAATTGAAAACTATTTTAACACATACAATATAATTTCTTGTAATATAATGAATTCAAATATCTTTTCTCTGGTTGCAATATTACAATTTTTATTGTGGGAATGATGGGCCCTTTCTTTTTTTCCCCTCAAAATATTAACTTGCTCTTGTAAAATTGTAACATTTTTTTCTTGGAATATTACAACTTAATTTCTCATTGCAACCTTTTTTTAAAATGTAAAATTACAAACTATTCTTTCTGGCGTAGTATTATGACAATTCTTTCTAGTAAAATTTTAAATGATTTTTTTTTTCTTAACAGTTCCACCCCCCCGGCCTTTACGTTGTTTTGTTTGTGTATAATTACATTGTATTAATTACATTTTTTGTTCTTATTTTAATCTTATAATTGTTTACCCTTCCACTACTCATGCCCTGCAAGTGTGTCACTGGCCAGAATTTTTATTTTTTTTTTTAGCATGTACACCCCCAAAATAAGGAAAGCTGAAATAGTCATCCTTTATCATGTATTTAGAAACAAATGTATCATTTGACTTAACAGAATGAGTGAGCAAAATATGCCTTTTCCCCTACAGCCTGTATACACTTCACACAAGTCTTCACACAATCTCTTCTCTATTTCCAGGCTTGGATGTCTGCTAAATAATTTTCACTCTTCTGACAAGTGCAAACATAATAAAGCTATATCGGGCTGTGAGGTCTCTTCTTTGAGAGCGGCAATGTTTGGGATCCTCCTTCAAGGTTTCCTCACAAACAAAACACGACTTTGAGGAAGAGCAGCTGACTCGAACCACTTTCCACGCTTCCTATTTTGTTTTTGCTTTTTTTTTTCCCCCGGCAGGGCGGTTGCATGGGAACCTCGCGGAAAACTAAACAGGTATGGCACCGTCGGTCAACGCTAAGAGACGCTGCCTCGTTACTGCGTGCTCGTAGAAGGTCCCCAGTCCAAAAAAAGGAGAGCCCGCAGGTTAGCGTCAATATTTGCTGTACCGGTGCGGCCCATCCGACTTATTAACATGTGGCTGAGCTGCCTCCCTCCACCTCACCTCAGTTCCTGCATCGTTTAATAAGACTTTTTAAGACAGGATCCACAACTCAATGCACATATTAGCCCAAGTGGGAAAAGTACTCTATTGCTGTACTTAAGTAAGAGTAACTAATGATTATTTTAATAATCGATTGGTCCGTCAATTACTTTTTTGAGTAAAAAAAATAAATAAATAAAAATCCATTCATACAGAAAATGCACAAACATAAACTGACTGATTCAGTCGCTGGAACATGTCAGTAAATGGGCAAAAAATGTTAATTGTTGCGTTCCAAAGTAAAAACGACTGTTTACTAATGTTCTATTAAAAAAAAAACAAACAAACAAAAAAACACATACAAAGATAAACACTGCTTTCATGGAGGACTACAGAAATCGGAGAATACTTACTTTTGAGAGGCTGACATTCTGATTATTTGGACACTTTTAAGTTGAATTGTGTGAAATCTTTTTGGGATTAAGATGTAATTCAACACTGATTATGTGAATGATTCTCATAATAATTAGGAAACAGATCCATTCACCATGCAACACGCAATTTCTATAAATCTCTGCCAGTGTTTAGATTTTCAAATGATGTAGAAAATTGCAACGTCCCATCAGTGATGACTGCTGAGCTATTTTTAGAATAGGCCTGCAGGCAGCTTGTGTCATGCTTGGGGGCCACTTGGTCCCCGTGGGCACCATGTTGGTGACCCCTTTCTATAAATGATTAATCACTTTTCAAAATAGTTGTTGATTAATCGATTAATTGTTGCCCCTTTAGTACAGGTACTAGTGTACAAAAAAAGGTGAAGACTGGTAAAATAATGTTTATTTTGTTGTATTGTAATGATTTCCTATAAAATTTGAATTTTAGTTGTTTAAAATGAAAATGCTTGTCTTCACATAATGCAGTTATAAAAATAATGAATAAATAATGCCCTTTCTTTTGGAAAATTGCAATTGTATTCATGCAAAATTACATTTGTTTTACTTCTAAACAAAGTAATTTCTTAATACATTTTATTGTAAAATTTACGCATTATTAATGTAAATTGTTTTTTTTTTCTCATAAAAATAGGATTTTCAAAGTCACCACTTTCTTCCTACTCTGAAGGGGTTGTGTATCCTCATAAGTCTTGGAAATGGAAGTGTGCTCTAAGTGGAGGTTCACCACTTGTGTTCTGAAGTTGATGGTGTTGTGTGCATGGCTTCAAAAGTTTGACTGCAATCCATTTTTCTCCTGTAGGGGGCGTTCAAACGCAACACAAGCCAACCAATGGCTTCTTGCTGATTATCATCCCCAGTGCCAACACAACACATTTTGATCGAGACATGTATCAAGTTCTTTCTTGTCTGTTGCACTATTACCTGCATTCATCTGTTGCTACTGCATTTAATTAACATCACATCACCCCCCTACCCCGCCCCCTTTTTTTTTTTTTTAACCGTATATTCTGTTGCCAGCACAGCAATGTACTAAACTGGTCTGGTGTCCCCCAAGTTGACATCCCTTTCTGTGCATCATCTTTCATGCCACTGTCACTCGCGGGGTCAAGTGTGTGTGTGTGGGGGTCACATCAGTTTGGTGCCATGTGTCCTGGCGTCTCCTTTGCTGTGGAGTCACACACGATGATGCACACACACGTGAGCACAAAGTATGTGCACGTGCAACTGTGGCTGGTACACAAATATGTACCAAGAAAGTATAGTACAAATGTATTGGACTAATTTAGATCCAATAGAAATGCTAAACAATGCTAGCTCATTGGTCAAGCATAAAAAGTGAGTAAGTTAAAGAGATACTTTACTTATTTAGCCATTTTTTGCAGTCAAATATTAATATTTTGGCTATAAAAATTGTTATATTTTCATTATTTTTCATGTACAATTAGTACCTTTAAAAATATGTTGCAACTTGCTGTCGACTGAAAATGATATCACGAGGGCTCAGGTAACCAATCACAGCTCAGCTTGTGAATGTCACATGACCAAACCGAGACAACAGGTGAACTGTGATTGATTACCTGAGCCCTCGTGATATCATTTTCAGTCGACAGCAAGTTGCAAAATGTGTTTATAAAGGTACTATTTGTACGTGAAAAATAATGGAGGTATCAAATTAATTATAGACAAAATATTAACTTTTTATTGCTATAATGGGCTAATTAATTTAAGTATCCCTTTAAGTTTGGTGGATAGGGGGTGCAACAGTAGGGGTTGAACCGATTCACTAACTACATGAGTCGACATTGCTACACTGCATCAGCGTTTAATTTTTAAAGTCATAATAACACGTTTTTGACATCGTGTCTTAGCCAATTTAAGGAAGACTTACAACGCTAACAAGGTGTCACAAGTCTTCACGTGTCTGCCTGGATCAGTGAGTGTGAAAATGATAGCTTGATTTGGGTATTCCATCACAACTAGTCTTAAAAGGTTCATGCTAAAAACAAACGGCAAATATAGAAAAACTACACAAAACAATTATAATTGTAGTAATAATGTTATTGCATAGATTATACATGGAAAAAGATTAGATGCATAAAAGGAAGTTACAAGTAAAAAAAAGACAAACAAATACAGAAAGCATGAGATAAGGCAAACGTAATAATGTAATAAAAATATGATGACCCCTTTCCATCTATTATTCGAATTGCTTATCCCTCATTAGGGTCGCGGGCGTGTTGGAAACTATCCCATCTGTCTTTGGGCGGTGAGTTGGGTACACCCTGAATTGGTCGCCAGGCACACAGACAAACAACCATACAAACTCACAATCACACCTATGAATCATTTAGAGTGTCCAATTAACCTACCATGCATGTTTTAGGAATGTGGGAGGAAAACTGGAGCTGGGATTTAAACCCTCGACATCCGCACTGTGCGATGGATGTGCTAAGCTGGTTGTCCACCGTGCAGTTACTTTTTTCCTTATTGGAAATAATGGAAACCCTGAATTGAATGAACACTGAAGCAGCAAGAGGTGTCCTTAATACGTTTGCACGCTACCGTCCAGGCGGCTTCCAAAGCAGGGGGGGGGAACCCTAATGAGCAAGTTGAAAAAGCGACCTCATTCTCAAATCATGTCGACGCATGTTTTGCATCATACTCGTGCAATATCGTTCACTTGCCGTCCCTCCTTCTTTGATATTTCTCTCCCCTCCCTTCCCTTCTTGGCCCGCTAAAAGAGCTGACGGTGCCGTTCTCCCTGCGAGCGTATTGTTCCCTCCTCCTCAACATGATGGGAAAAGCATGAAACAACAACGGCTGCAGGCCGAGCCTCCTGCTTTCCGTTTCATCTCTCCTTCTTTCTTCTTTGTCCGTGTTATCACCTCTCCAGATGCTCTCTGCAGATCTGCTGCAGGTGTGTTGGGAGGGCAGCCGTTGGGGACAAATTGTACTCACGACTGCAAAACCTCATAAGTGGGAAGCCACCTGCCAACGCCTGCAAACTGAGAGAATTTTAGCGCTGCGAAAAAGACGCAATAAGTTGTCGGGGAAGACTCCCTAACAACTCTAATTGAAGCAACAGAAGAAGATTACACAGTGCGGTTTGGGGTTTGATGACGGCAGTGAATCACCACATTCACTCTACGTTCCTTTTCTTTTCACACACTTTACACGCACACAATTCAATGCAGCACACCCTACGCATGCAAAAACATATCACACACATTGAAAGTCACATTCCAGTACTTACTTTCATCACGTCTAGGAGTTCTCGCCTACACCCTAGATTGGCAACCGTTCACCCCTGTGACCTGTTTCGAGTCCTCAGTGAACCTGACTTTTCCTCCAATAACCTGGGTTGCGATATTGGGGATTTTTCATTTTAGTGAGTTTTTATTCATTTTTAAAGCAAGTTCATCAGTTTTTTTTTTAGTTTTAGTTTTATGATATTTATGTAGTATTTAATCTTCCTTTTTCAATACAGCCGTAACATACACGTCCTAAAAATGTCCAAAATATATTTAAAATTAACATTGAAAATGAATGAATGAATCCGACGAAGATGAAAAGAAAGGACATTTTCGCCATTTAGAGTTAGTTTTAACTTTTTTCATAGTTTCTTAAAAAAAAAAACACACACACACACTCCTTTTTGATTTGATTAATGAAAATGTTTTTTCAATTTTAGTTTTTTGTTTGTTGTCATTACCTATAATACCTTTGGTCACTACATTCTAAAAGGCCTACATGTTGTTAACCAAAACAGCAGCACCTACCGAGCAAACAGTCTCCCAGGTGAATTAACGTGTATGGTCTTGTGACATTTAGTTTTCCAGTTGTCTTTTCTCCATATGGGCTCTTTAAATTTCACTGTCACTTGATATAAATTGGAATATACATCAAACATTATACTGATTACAGAAGCTACTGTATTTTCACGACCATAAGTCGCATCATATTAAAAGGCACATTCTCAGTTACTAGAGTGCTATTTCTGTATTTAACACACACATAACGCACACCACACTATTGGGCGCAGGCACGGTTAACCATACGCTAGCTCAAAACGTATGGTAGCATGCTAACATGCATGCTAGCATATGTTTTAAAAAAAGCAGCGAAGCAAAAATGAGTTTGGTTGTACATTACTGAAGTATTTAACAATGTACTCACGTTAGTTTTGATCAATTCTCATCCACAAATCCCTCAAAGTCCTCATCTTCTGTATCTGAAACGACCAGCTGGGCATCAAAACAAGCCAGGTTCCCTCTTGTCATTGAAGTATTGTCAGAGTCAGTCTCGTTACCGGACGGCTCCTCACAAATGATGCCGGCTTTTGCAAAAGCTCGAACATTAGTGCGAGCAGACACGTTTAGCCCAAGCATGCACCATCTATTCACAAATTGTGGCGTAACTCGCTCTCGTCGAGCAGTTCCATAAAGCGAAAGCAGTGAGCACCATGACGTCCACTGATCTGAATATATGACTGGATAGCCGATAGGCCAAGAAGCCGTGAGGCCGCCTTACCCGGGTTTACACCGGTTGCGTGTGTGGTGCGGCTGCGGTGCGGTGCGTCTTGACTGCGTGCTCCGGACGCGTCAATTTTTTGGCCAATCCACACCGGCTCCGCACAGCTGCGGTCCGGCAGCTCCGTCGCTGACCACTTCCCGCCGTGTCTCGCGTGACCGCGCGCGATCATGTGGCATTAAAAACAACGACAAACACACAGAAAGTCTGTGCTCAACAGAGAAGCAGAAAGAGAGGTGGACTTTTATTATTTTGTGGTTTTCTACCTCCAATATAAACCTCTCCTCGTCCATGTTCGCTGGTGTCTAAACCGTGAATGAGCACCTCGCACGTTTACTCCAAGCCCGTCTACGCCCACATCACGTTTTGCTAGCATGCTTGCGAAATAGGAGCTGGCGAGTGTTTTATCTTGAAAGGTAAGCGGAAATTTATTTTGAAACTGCGACGGTCTTCCTGTCCCGCTCGATGTGTTTTGTGCTAACTTGCCATTTGCCGGAGGCCTACCGCTGCGGCGTCCGGCAAAAATAGAAAATAGGCTATTATTGCTCCTCCCAAGAAACATTTCTTGACATATACGATCCTATACATTTACAGTATTGAAATTGGAGAATATTTGAGATAGTACTTAGTAGAAACAGCATGATTTATGACGTTTTAAATTTGTTTATTAGAAACAAGAGGACTTCAGACATTTTACAATTCGACTTAAATACATTATAGACATACTGAGCGATAATAGAAGAGGGGGGTCGTCAAAGCAGCACATACACATACATACACAGCACACTTGTTAATTCTTTTTTTTACTTGTTAAAAAATAGTGACCTACGAGCTGTATATGTCTAAACTGTACATATACCACATAGTTTATACAGTAGTCTGCTCGTGAGATGGGAGGAGCAAGATGGCCGCCCTGTCGCTTCAACGGCTTGCACGGGCGTGTATGGGCTATCCCGTCATATATTCAGATCAGTGATGACGTCCTACTGTATCTTATATACAGCAAACCCGGCCCTGGTTGAGGACTGTCAGACATATTTCAGTTGAGTCTTTCGGGTTCTCATGCCTGCCAGTCCTCAATCAGGGCCGCGTTTCCTATATATAAACAATGTGTCGGTGGAAATGCTCCCACAACCACACAGTCAGTCAAACGGAGCGTTTCCCGAAGTTGCAGATTTTGGAACTCGGTGCACTCAAGACGCACCTCACTATTAGGTGCACCGTCAATTTTTGAGAAAATTTAAGACTTAAGTGTGCTTCTTAGTCATGAAAATACGGTACTTGACTTGCATATGCATAATTTAAAAGTTTTTCGAGTTGCAAGTCATCGCTTGGTCAAATTTTTGCTTTCTGTTCAAGCTGTTGCCAAGCTAACGATATGACGCCGCTCAAGTGAATTTAAAAACTAAACGGCACAATTACGGTACTGTAATACCCGCGCATGTGGGAAAGGAGAGCTACAGTTAATGACACACTTTGATTGAGCAGGATAGTCCAGTGTTTCTCAACCCTGGTCCTTGGGGCACACTATCCAGCCTGTTTTCCATGGCTCCTGATTCCAATGCAGGTGAGGATCGTTATCAAGCTGCTCTAGAGCTTGCTGATGAGCTTTCATTGGAATCACCTGTGTTGGGACTTGGGAGACATGGGAAACAGGCTGGATAGTGTGCCCTGAGAACCAGAGTTGAGAAACACTGGGATAGTCAATCACACAAATGCAAAATGAAAACACACAAAAGGAACTGCTGTCGACCTTAACTCATGCCTCGAGGCTCACACGCAGACTAACTAGCCAAACTGACCCCATCTCCATCCAAAAAAAAACCCCCAAAACATTTTCAGCATAAAACGAGAGTAAGCCTATACAAATACATGGGAAGAACGTGCAAACTTTACACACTTTGTCCGGACTGTGTCTTTGCTGCAAGGAAGCCGTTTTAACTCAGCTTGGCTATTTTTTTTTTCTCCATGTGCGCCGACTGTTGCTATCCAGGTGTCAGCTCCATGCGGTTTGGAATTGACAAAGATTATTGAAAGATTAGAGTAGAGATTTTGCAGTGGGGGTTTTACCCTGTCAGGTGACCAAAAAAAATCCCATGAATGGTCATGCACGGCTCGTTGAGGCTCTCCACATTGCACACCGTTATCCCACCACATGCACACTCGCACATACACGCACACTGGTTTTCGCTCTTGGCGCACATGCAAACTGTAATTACAATGTGTGTGTGTGTGTGTGTGTGTGCGTGTTGGGGTGTGTGCGTGTGTGTGTGTATCTCTCCGTGTTTTGGAATGGGCCTCGCGCCCCGCCGCAATCACATTTGATGGATATCGACTTTGGCTTGTGAGAGTTTTCCAACCGGTGACTCATGGGGCTTCTGACGGACGCCTGTACCAATTCACTGCTACTGCCACTACTGCCTCTCTTGTCCCCCAAAACCCAACACCCACCCACCCTCGCCACCACCTCCACATGTGTATGAGAGACAAAGTCTATGAATAAGTGTCCTGTGCATTGGATCCTTGTGGTTGTACTTTCCAACTTCTCCATTTGGACTTTTCCACTCTACCGCGCAGTGTAAAAGGACAAGCGTTGGCACCGAGGTGCTATAATAATAGTGCAGACACACATGCTGGAGTGTCCTAAAGGAGGCCAGGTTCCATTGTCATATCTTCTCCCTTTCTCTGATTCGAAAGGATGATAACTAGACAATAGACATAAACATTGTGGAGCAAGCACCATGTCAGAGTCTACATGAAGGATCATTGGTATAAAGACGCCATCTCTTGCCTGTATATGAGATAATTGAATAGAGGTGCTCGTTATGTGGTTGTGAGGCTTTCCGCAATATAAACAAGGATGCCACAACATTGCGGAGTGACCACAGTAAGAGTCTACTAGAATGCTAATTGACATCAGAGATTTTATGACCTCATATGAGATAATTGAAATGAAGAAATTGTAATATTGGCACCCCAAAACGTAAACATGATTGCACACAACACTGTGGAACAGACACACCTGGAAAATGAGCCACTAAGGTAATTGTTATGTTAATGCATAGCTCACTGCAAAATAAAAAAAGACACCACACAACTTTGTAGAGACTGGAATGCTAATAGGCACTAAAAATGCTGCTTCTACATTTAAAATAATTAAACGCAGGTCATTTTTAGATAGTTGTGTAACTCCCCACTAAATAAACATGGATGCACACAACATTGCAGCGCCATATAATAATCTACTGGAATGCTAATGAACCTAGCATGTCCTTTTGCACCTGGCAGGAATTCAGAGAAAACCCATGATCATGGAGAGCAAACAAAATTTCAACCCAAAACCTCTTGACTGTAAGGCAGATTTGCTAATCACTTTTTCACCATAAAAAGAAATAGTAAAAATGAATAGTGGGATTGGAATGCTCTAGATTATGCTTGAAGCTCGAGTAAAAACCCATGGTGGGCTTAAAACTCCAAACCAGAACCTCAGAACTGTGAGGCAAATGTGCTAACCACTATATCACTGTGTTGATCGACAGGATTAAATGTCACATGAACTTTTGAACTTGAATGATACATTCCATTCCCCTGCAACGCCTTACCTGAAAAGTTGAGTTTGTTGCCTCACTCCTTCCTTCATTCTTCCACCCTTTCATTCATTGGCTTTTGCAAACAGGGTGAGTCATCACCACGTCCTCCCGAAGGATTTTAAAGGAAGACGCACTTTAGTAACTGTGTTATTAATGGATTTACACAGGAAGAAGTCCATTAATTACAGCACTAATCCCATATCAAAGACTCAGACATAGCCAGAGTCAACACCGAGAAAATCCCCAGACGCTTTTAGTCCATTCTTCTTCATTTAATTTAATGCTCCGCAATGAGGAAACCAAGTTGAGTGGCTTGCAGGCGATACTTTTGCGCTCAAGTTGTCCTGACGTTTCACCTAGTGTTTAGGCGCTGCATAGCCACTTATATCACACAACAGTAGTACATCCTAGCTCGCTACCACTGACCTGTGCGTCAACCTAATTTTCCTATTTTGTACTCGTTGTGACCCAGTCCAGGTTATATAGATTAATTGTTGCCTAGCTCAGCAGTTGAGAATTTTCAGATAATTGCTTCACTTTATTTACACATGGAGTCATCTGATACCGTGTGCATACGCAAATCACTGTGAAAAAGTACAATTGTATTCCTCAGTTCAAAGATCAGAACAAAATACAGTGACACATCAATACTTCTGCAAAAGGAAGTTCCAATGTTCAAGACTTCAGCTTGACTTCTTTCTTGGAGCTTTGGTTCAGATCAGGTCAAATCTAGTTTATTTGCATAGCCTTTAAAAAGAAGAATCTCAAGGGGCTTCATAGGCCCGCCCACGTTTCACAAAAATGGACACCTGGTCTCAACTCGCCATTCAAGCAAGGAAAACTAATAAATAAATAAATAAATAGAGTGATAAACGGAAAAAAACCTTGAGAAGGTATCACAGAAGGAGGGATCCTTCTTCCAGGATGCTCAGGCTACAATGGATACCCACTGGGTAACATTTATCACGTAATATGATGCTGTACATTCCTAGTTTGTATAGCATGCGCGGCCATTTAATGAAAAGAAGTCTTGTAGTTCGACACCTCCAGGGATGTGCTTCTCAAGACCTGCCCTGGTCAGCTGATGCAGAAATGAAGAATCCGCCACAGCAATGTCGACAGAGAAGCGGACCTCAGATCTTATCCTGATCAATCAACCTACAATCCTTACAGCAACAGCCTCGTTTTGCACAATGCCATCTAGTTGCCCGAGAAGGCAGGGAGGCCAAGAGACATGTCGAGCATGCAAGGTGTGTGAGAGTATAGAAATATGTCTTAAATGAAGGTGTATTTTTATTTTTTTTTATTGAGGTGGGTAGGACATTCTAAAGATCAGAATTGTGATCAGGCTTCTGCAGAGCCTGATGATGAGCTGATTATGAATCAGGTGTGTTGGAGGACGAAAACATCTAAAACCTGCAATACTCCGGCCCTCGAGGGCCAGGATTGGGGAACCCTGCACTAGAACCTGAAGACTTATTTTGAGCTCTCAAAGTCACCAAAAGACCATGCTGTCACGAGCGTAAGGCTCAGGATGGAAAATAATGTACCACTGAGCAAGATAGGAAGTTGCGAATGTGATCACACTTGACTTGACTACTCTTAACAAGGACTAGCAAGTCGTAGTCAAGACTGGTCAAGACACTAATGAATTGTCATTAGCAGCAAGCAAGGAAGTAAGTGAGGAAGAGCACCCCTTCTCCTGCCTTGCTAAGCATAATGCTGGACTATGACGCGGGTAAGGACAAAATGCTAAATTTAGTAAAGTGCATGTGGTGGTCACTAAAAAAAAAAAAAAAACTAAGGCAGATGGCTCCCAGGCCATAGTTTGGACATCCATGGAGTATATCACACTCCCCTGTTGCAAAGGAAAAACTATTTGGGTATAACAAGTCATACAGATCCTCCATTCTGCATGATCAAGAAGCTGAATAGGACAGGTTAAAAAAAAAAGAAAAAAAAAAGGAGGTGGGATGTGGAGGGGGAGTCATTCCAGGGTCGGAAAACGAAGATATGCTTGAGATCCCCATGGTTGTAATTTATCCAGAAAAAAAAAAAAAAAAAAAGAGCGTGACTAATCTGGGAGTTCTTCAAAGCAATCAGAAAGTTCCCCGCTCCGAGCCAGGTCCTTCCACCTGGGAATAATAATTGAGAGATCGTGGAATTACCGCTACAGCGTTTGGCCCCCACCCCATGTCTTATTTTGACCACCCAGCCAGCATCGGGACCCCCTGGTCCATTCTTGGCTGACAAATCCAAAAGATCTTCCTCCCGGATGGAAGAAAAAAAAAGGGAGCACTGTGCTATTCCGGGCTGAGGTTTGCTCCCAATTTAGCTGTTCCGCACCATGCCCGAGTTAAATCACCTTTATTTACCCAGCAAATACTAAATATTCATTAATGTCTCCTCCACAGTTCCTCACATTCTTCCTCATGATTTTATGTCAACCCTCTCGGTAATCCCATAAGGGATTTTATCCTTCCAGAAATAATCCCAAAACCAATATTGACGTGGGCTAAAGACTGCGGTGGTTACGTGGGCAGCCGTCACCCGCGGCCATTGAGGAAAGTGGCGGAACAACGGAGCATCAAAGACGTAGGAGTGAAGAGCTCCTCTCGTGCTTGCCCCATTTTTAGACCGTGAAGGCAAACAGCAAAACCTCCAAGATAGTGTTGAATGCTGAGAGATGAGCATTCACTATGGTTTGAGCTTGTATTCAATATCCTTGACATCCTAGACTTTGACATCCTCTTTGGCCTACAATTCACTGCACTAGTAGAACAACTCGGGCCCCCGGTAGAACAACTATGTCTTAAGACCTAGATACACCAATCGGACGTCGGGAGTTGGACAGCACCGGCATGCGTCGTCTGAGCAGTGTATAAATTACTGTTGTAAAGTCGGATCGAGTTGGAATACGATGGGGGGACTTTTTCAGCAAATTCAACATGTTGAATTGGCGTCGGGGCATTTGATCACCGTGATTGGCTTTTAGCTAGTGAATCAGTGCACGGGGCAAGAAAAGGAAGTGACGAACGCGGATAAACAGTACTGATGGAAAGCCTGGACCTTCAACATGTGCAACTGCTCAGGGAAATGCCGGGCGAAATTGTTGAAGTCGGCTGTTTCATGCAATTCCAGCTTTCGACAAAGGTTCGGGTAAGCTCCTTGCCTTGGTTGCTGGAGTATTCAGGATTTTGTCCATTTTGTGCAGTTTCTCCTTATCTTGCGTCTTTGCTGATTTAATCTGCGTACAATCACAAGAGTGAGGGGTGACAGCACAATTATACGATACTGTGCAAAGAGCCAGACAGTTTCATTCACACATCGTGAGAGAAAACGTAACCGGTATGCATTGTTTATGTTTTTATATCTCGTCCCCATAAAGAGGTTTCCGGTTGCCTTTAGGAATAATGACTGCTGCCGCCGATGGTATGGAGGGGAATTACTTCTTGCGCATGCGCTAAAGGTACATAATGGCCGGGGTGAGTGCGGTGTGTATTTACGTCATTTTCTACGCAATGTGCCACAGAGTAGGCGTCGATCACATTTGGCCGACGTCCGATTGGTGTATCTAGGCCATTACTTGTAAAAACGTTTTCCACTCTTGCTAGTACGCATTAAACCTAGAAAACTACTTCTGTTTTCCAAAAATGTAATTTTTTTTTTTACACTTGAACTGTCCCCGGTTTCTTATCACATACAGAAGCTGGCTGATTAGCGGTGCTCCTCCGCAAAGGACGGACTTGGCCGGGCACGGCCTCTGCGGGCACTGATCCCATCCTCACACGGAGGTGATGAAGGGAGGTTGTGTCCTTTCCTCTCACCTTCAGGAGCCACACAGAGGTGAGGAGGCACTCAGGGGACACGGCGGCTGGCGTCTGAGGCCGCGTTCACATGGCCGACAACCAAGCTGCGGTGCCAGCGTGTCTTGCCCACTGCCTGCCCACGGTTGCAGTCAAGCATTTTTCCCATCGCTTCGGGTTCATGCTGTGTGTAGGAAGCGGGTTGTCCATTGTTCGGGAATTTTTGCTATAGCGAGGGCTCATAGTGTTTTCATTGTGCTCTGACAGAAGTGCGTTTCAGCCGCTTGTTGACATTCATTGGCTCTTGTTTTTGATGAACCAGCAGTGCCCGATGGCCCAGGTGCCGTTGAATGGGCCCCATTGCCACAATGGGCCTTTAAATGATGGCACATCAAAGCCGCCGGTGTTGATTGAGTGATTTGCCCTGCATGAGGGTAGGGGGTAGGTACTTCAAAGCATCTCTGCAGAGACGTAACCCCGCTTCTGATTGGCGTCTTTGCTTAAGTGCCGCCGTGACGCTGAGGTCAGCTGCACATTATCAAGACACAAAAAAGTTGGGTTCCGCAGGTGTCAACTGAGCAAAGAAGAGGAAAGTCTATTGTCTTTATTGTCTTCTTGGCGTCATTGCTTAATTCATCCAATCAGATTTCGGCCTCCATATGTTGCCGAATCTGCCCAGACCTCCAGAATCAGTAGTGCTTGCTAATGTAAGTTGAATTATTTAAGCAATCGAGTTGTCACAGGTGCTCTGGGCCTTGATGACATCGCATTTTTCTATCTTTTGATTGGTTGGATTGAGCAACACTTGTTGCACCTGACTTAAACTAGCAAAGCACATATGAAGTGATCCATATGCATTACATTTAAAAATCACCATCTCTGGTGAAGATGATGGGTTTTTGAAAAACTACATTTGATGTTTTTGTCAATATTAGATCAATATTGATTCTGAATTGCTCCACATGATGAATGTGGCACAATTGCATACTATTACATTGCCTGTCTGTATAGTAATGAGATTTTCTGTTATTGCAACATGCTAATAGTTGTACAAATAGTTGGAATAAGTCGCGTAAATCCAGGTACCAAATGCATGACCCATCACTGTGGTAAAATCCCAAAGGTCCCGCCTACTATGACTACATTTGAGGATGTTGTGATGCATACCAGATTATGAAGACAAAAAAAAAAAAAAAAAGAGGATAGATGAAGATGGAGTGAGATGGGATGAGAGAGGGGTCTAAAAGAGATATTCCTTTTAATCGGAAAGCCGCAGGATGCTGACGGTCCTGACGGACAAAGGACAGTGAAGGATGATGGTAGGAAGTGGGAGGGGACACAAGATAAAGTGGAATACCTTGAAGGAGAGCACTCCAGCTGGTGTGCATCAGCATGCCCCCTCCAGTGTGCCCGATTTACCCCCCTGCCTGCCTTCTGTTTGGACCTCCCTGACAAAAATGACACAAGTTACGTTTATATGGTAAAAATACTGTTAAAAACCTGTATGGATGGAAATACAAGGAGGAAACTGGTCATGTAAAGAGGCAACAAAAGAGGAGTGTCAGGACTTGGTGGCAAGCAGTGGTTACGTCCTACATGTGACAACAATCTCCAGAAGCAGGTTATGGCTTAGGCTAGCAAGATGTGTGTCTGTCATGAAGAAAACTTATCAGGCAGCTCCGGAGCAAAATTAAAAGAGCTGTAAGGTTTTCTTTCAAGATGTAGATGACAGCAATCGTATGTCTATGCTTTGGGCAGTGTGGTAAAATATTAACTTGTACAGGACGTCCCTCCAAAAAGATGAGAATCAAACTAATGAGGGAGGCTGCAAAGAGATTGACACCAAGCGGGAGCGTCCTACATGTGACAACATTCTCCGATATTCTTCATTTGTCCTGGCTTGAATGCAGGATGTCGAAACGTAAGCCATAGAGTGCATCTGACTGACTGGCTCCGATCTCTTTTTAGCATGATTGGTGCGACGCATGTGGTGGGCAACAAGTGGGCCTCTTTGTTCGACGACCAATCCATCCTTCATTTCAGAGAGGTCGCTCGCTGACAGAGCAATCAGTCACCATGAGAGAGACGGATGAAGACACTTTGTACCTTCAAGAGAGATAGAAAGAAAGAGAGGGAGGGGCTGATAGGAGCCAGAGATAAGAGAGAATGCAGGCGAGGCTACAAGAAAAGCAATAAAAAGCATATTAGAGAGGATGAAAGGGGCAAAATGTGTTAATTGCGGATTCATTTAGTTGTGGTGGGGGTGCAGGTTCAGCAGGGTGGGGCAAGGGTCAGGGGTTTGAACTTAAAGGGGCTGACAGACAAGAGAGATTGATGCTCGTTGACAAAACTCGAGCCCCTCTTCGTCTCAGCGGCAGCCCTGCCCGCTCCTCAGGGGCCCCAACTCCGTCTCGTCCCCAGAAACCCAAATGTTGACGGCAGCCTTTTTCTATCAGGGGCCACATCAGTTTCTTCAGGTTGGAGAGGCGTTTATCAATTCCTCTAAGGGTATTTGCTTTTAGGATTACATGGTGGGCCACGTCAAATGTTATTATGGGCTGTATGTGGCCCCTGAGCTGTTGGATCCATACATGCTTTGGGGGAACAAAGAGAAAGGGCACGCTTAAGGCCTTGACATCTATTTTGTTACATCCAGTCGTGAATTCCTCCGAGGCGACAAGGTGGCTTACATGGCTATCTTCTTTTGGAACTCTTGTACAGTGGAAGCTTCCAAGGTCCATCGTCATACGTCTTGAGATTTTGCTCCTGTAAGAAATAATGGAGATCGGATTATTATTATTATTTTTTAAACTTTAAAAAACAACAGCCAACAACACCTTAACATCTAAAGTTGAAGCCTTCTTTTGGAATAAGAAAAGCCAAAGAAAGAATAACTAGATATAGTAGGGCATTCAAGTTTATTTATCTTCAGTCCAAAAAATGAAGCAGGTCAATTGTATCTTTTTTTTTTTTTGTCTAATATTTATACCTTTTGTAATATTTTAATATTCTGTGATTAATATTATGTTAAAATGGTATATACTATTACATATTATAGCAAACCCCCCCTTCCAATTTAATTATTAAAAAAAAAAATCTGGTCCATAAATTTACAAATTAATAAAATATATCATTTCTATTGTATTCATTTAAATTTTTATATAGTGCCATGTGTTTTTTTCTTTTAGTTCTTAACTGTTTTATAGTACTGTATAATTTTTTTTATTAATTTTTTTCTCCGTGACTCCTGAAAACATCAAAATTACACTATTAGAAGTAAAGGTGCTTGTTAGAACCTTTTTAAGTTCCCCAGCTTGTCCTCATAGGATAACTCTTTTTTTCTTTTTTTTGTTTGTTTCCTGTTAGAAACATTTATGAAGGTTCCACCTACCGAGAACATAACGGGTTATACCCAGAACCATCTGTGATAGGTTCCTCCCAGAACCCCGTATGAGAGGCTCAACAAAAAACCCTTTAAGGGTTTTATCTAGATCACACAGGGAGTTCCACTGAGAACCCTTTTGCATTTCAAGGGTTTCATCTACACCAGGAGAGGACAAGTTCAACCCTCGAGAGCCGCTGTCCAGCCTGTTTTCCATTTTTCTCTCCACTAACTCACCTGATTCATGATCGGGATCGTTATTAGGCTTCTGCAAAGCTTGCTGATGGATGAGCTGAGCGGCTGCGCTGAAGGAGTGAGACATGGAAAACAGCCTGGATAGCAGCTCTCCAGGACCGAACATGGCCCCCACTGATCTCGACCCTTCACACAAAGTTCCACTGATAACCCTTTTATATTGCAAGGGTTTCATCGAGATCCTTCATAGCGAGTTCCACAAAGAACCCTTTTATATTGCAAGGGTTTCATCTAGAACTAACATAGTAAGTTATACTGAGAACCATTTTGTGTTTCGATAGTTTTATCTAGAACCTGCACAAGGAGTTTTGTTTTTTTTACAAGAGTTTTTATTAAGAACCACTCTGTATTCTACAGATCAAAATTATTCATGTTCATCCTTGTTTTTATTACTTAAAAATTTTCAAACAATGATGGATAAGCACGGCAAATTGTCTAAGGAAAAGCTATTTTGTAGGTCCCGGTGGAATCAGCAACATGACAGCTTGACGTGCGCAAGCCATGTACACCAGTCTGACCTCAGCAGGTGGATTCATATCATGTCCAGCAATTGTGGCATAGCAAGGGAGGACCAAAAAAAAAAAAAAAAAGACGACAAGGTATACATACTGTACCAGATGAAGCCGTCAATAAAAAATAAAGTAAAGCCATGCATGGTCGAATGAGAGCAGTCAGAGTATGTATGTATTTATTTAATTTATTTGTCAGCACATCAACCCCACAAGGTTTCCAGATTAATGAGGTTAAGTGCTGTACGTCACAAATTTCAAATTTGGAAATTTTGACACCAAAATGTTCTTCTGCAGACAAATGCCCCTTAACTCAGTCTCAATATAGTGCACTGAGTAAAGTTTCTTATTTTCAACTCAGAAATTCCAAGTAATTTTTTTAAAGAGAGTTTTGAGTAAATTGTACCAGTTTATTAAAAAAAAAAAAAAAAAAAGGGAAAGCCAGTGTACCATCTGAGCCATGCAGCTCCTGCTGTGTATTAGTATATTGCTGGTGTCATTAATCCTCATACCAACAAGTACGTTGACCTCATCTTGGACACACCAGCAACGCAGTTTAACCTAGTGGCAAACCGGAGTGGCATTGCTCAGGTAGTACAGTGTTTGTCTCTCAAGATGAAGGTCATGAGTTTGTTCCTCAATACTTGAGTAACTTTTTGTATTTAAATAAACTGGTAAAATGTAATCAATATTCTCCATGTAAAATTTCTTTCAAATTTCTGAGTGAATACTGAAACACGGCTAAACATTGGAATATTTTATAAGGATCTTCGAATACCCATGTTTTCAACAGCCCTTGAAGAACCCCTTCTTCCAAAAAGAGTTCTCTGTATCGAAATGGTTCTTAGAGGAACCCTTTGCCTCAAAACAACCCTTGAAGATTTTTTTTCTTCAAAAAAGGGTTTCTCAGTGGGTAGAACCTGTGCCCGTCATGAAGAACCCATTTGGAACCCTTACTTCTAAGCATGTAGTTTCAATAAAGATTTTTTTTCTTTAGAAAGCTTCTTCGTAATGCAGTATAGCTTTGTGCAAAAATACTATACCTGTACATTTTTATAATTGTGCTTGCATTTTTCCAGTGTATCTTTTTTTGGATTGGGGGTGCCTGAGATGACAAGATCAAGGTGCGGTGTGGGTGTAAACAGAATCAGCGGGTTGTTTGAAGTGCACCGCCAGGTCACGTTCACATCCCAGGCCACACTTCCACTTTGTTTCCTCCATTGATTGGGAATGTTTATCACATTAGGGAGAGGTCAAAAGAGGGGGGTGGGGGGTAGTCTCAGGAGAGGGGGTCTGACCAGTGATGCTATCCAGAACCTGACCACAGGCGCAGCAACCTGTCCAGGTGCAAATTTATTCAGCGAGTCAATGGCGCCTTGTGTTATGAGCGCCTCCATTAAGTTTATGTCCAGTAGCAACTCTTTAATCCTCTTTAATCTGCAGCCTATGATCTGCTTGGGCCTTGCTCGGAGGCACGCTGGACACCCCCTCCACTGCCAATCCCTCCTTTCCTGAATGACAAGGCTGGGACCTCCCTTCCCTGCCTCCCCATTTGACCCCCTTGTTGGCCTAATTGTATGTAATACCAGTGTCATGCCCCACCCTCTCCGAGCATCCGAGCCCCCCAACCCTCACCTCTCCTTAGGCTCAGAGAGGCCAATTATTCCCTTATTGTTGACACAGACAAGCTGACAGTCTCCCTCCCACATAACTCCTGTCCTCCCTGTCCACTCCCGCGTCTCCCTTCCATCTAGCCGCGGACCACCTAGGTGTCTGCCGCGCCGCATCATGTTTCTTCTACTTCTATTTTGTGTGTGTGTCATACACGCACTCTGCATACCAGCCTTGAACATAGCAAGACGATGACGGCTCCAGGCACAACTGCAACAGGAAGAGATGCAAAGAAATATACTGTATTAGTTTTGTATTTTTCCTTATAGTTAGTTTTTATTTCATTTTCACTCCTGTCTTTTTTATTTTGTTAGCTTTAATTAGTTTTTAGAGTAGGTTGTATTACCCCCTGAAGGCATAGAGCACATTAAATACGCTGGTCAATAATTTGAAAATCAAAACGCCACATCTTACATTACACATCTTACATTGTTTTGATAGGAAAGTCGCCCCAACATGGCTGCCACATTAACGGACTCTTAGGGCCTCCTTTAGTCGACTCTAACGTCAGTTTGTCTATGATGAGTGAGCAGCACCATCTGGACAGCATAACCAGTCTCTGTGTTTTTTTATGGTGCACTGGTGAATGGCGGATGTAGCGTTATGAATGGACTGTTGAATCGAGATTATGCTGTACTTAAGATGATTTTTCAGGTAACTGTACTTACTGATGTGCGGCGTTAGCTTACACAGTAAATTGACTCAGAGTAAATTTGGACTCTATTTAGATAGAAAATAGACTCACTTTTAGAGCAAACTAAGATTTACACTAGGAAAAGAGTAAAATAAAAAAAAAATACAAAAAAAATGAAAGAAAACCTTAAGGGTTAAAGTTCGAACTCACGACCTTCAGCTTGGGAGACTGCCACACTATCAAATGAGCTATGCCACTCCTACTGTTTGATTTTCTGCAAGAGACCAACGATCGTTTTTGGTCTGTTGGGAAGGAAGATTCCTTGCAATCATTGAATCAGCTAACTTTGCAAGATGAATTCTCACGGTATTTGTGAGTTCACAAACTCCCGAGAATACATCTTGTACCGAGCCTGTTGATTTCCAACGATCGGAACCGCAGTGGTTCGGACCGATTACAGAGCGACATTGTGTTTGGGGCGTGATATGCAGCTGTGACAAAACCAGGAAGCCAGCACCGATGCCGGGGCAAACAAACAAACAAACAAACAAACAAACAAACAAAATAGAATAGTGATTTGCATATCTGACTCACAGTGCTGGCGTTCAGGATTTGAATCTTGGCTCGGTCTATTGTGCCCTGTGATTGAAGTTATGAGTCAGCACATTATGTACAATAAATGTTTAGCCTGTCTGCTTCACAGTTTGGATCTTCTTGGTTCAAATTTTGGCTCACTCGCGACCATTTTGATGTTTTGAAAAACTTGCTCATAAACTCTGTTTGTTATTAGCTTGAGTATGTGTGTTGCCAATCCCTGAGTGGTATGTTCATGAGTTTAGTTGTTAAAGCAAATTCGACACCCCCTCATCACCCCTCCAAAGAATCTGAAACCTAATCCTGGGGGCTGCAGCGGCGGAATGATTTGGGGGACCCACCACGCTGCTGGTGTTACAATTTGGCTCACATGTCTCATTCGTCATACTGGAGACCGGAGCAAACCTGGCCCGACAACCGGCCACGCTCCCCCCGGTTGCTACCCCGTTTGTGGGCTCCGAGTGGAACAGTCCAGACACCCGATGTCTCCCTTGGGTCCAACTTGTGGCTCGTTAAAAGAGTGCTAAATCACTTCTGTCACATTTGTCATACACACCTGGCGACACTTGTACACCGGCGGAACGATAACTGTCACAAAGCGGAGCTTGTGTAGGACAAGAATTGAACATAAACATTCCCTTCTGAAACCAATGAGTCAGCTGATCATAAAGTTTATTTGTTAAGTGAGTCATAGTCGATATTGTTCCACACCAGGCCACCAGGTGGCGCTGATGCACATTTTAAATGGGAAGAAAAAGAAGACATGCAAAGTCATATTCTATGAATTCCAAGTATAAGTACAAGAATGTAACAGCCACCACCTGTCTGTCCATTCACATACAGTTAAACCAGGGGTCACCAACTCCGGTCCTCGAGGTCACCTATCCAGCATGTTTTGGATGTTTCCCTCTTCCAACACACCAGATTCATGTTATCAGCTCATCAGCAAGCTCTGCAAAAGCCTGATAATGATCCTGATCATTTGAATCAAGTGTGTTGGAGGAGGGAAACATTCAAAACAGGCGGGATAGGTGCCCTCGAGAACAGGAGTTGGTGAATGATATAATGAACTGAAACCTGTCTGGTCTCTCACTTACACGTGATGTAAATATACTTCTCTGTCAAGTCAGATAAATATGCAATGTTTTGTTCACCAGAGTAATAGTACAAGTAGTCTTGGAATTTTCATTAAAGTTAGTTTTTATTTTGTTTTTGTTTTTTTATTTAGTCAATTTTAATTAGTTTTCAGAGCCAGTTTGTTACTTTTTATTAGTTGTGTTCTTAAATGTTTTTCCCCAATTTACTTATTATTAGTTTTAGTCCATCCAGCCATTTTCTTAACCACTTTCTCCTCACCAGGGTCGCGGGGGGTGCTGGAGCCTATCCCAGCCGGCCTCGTGCAGTAGGCGGGGTACACCCTGAACTGGTTGCCAGCCAATTGCAGATGGACTGAAGCATGTTTGTGATGTGTGTGAATAGACAGATATTCCCATTCTTTGCGTATGCAAATTGAATGACAAGTTGTGAGGAGAAAGCGGTTGAGAAAATGGATGGATGGATGCTTCAGTCCATTTAGATAAATGCCAATCCGTCCCTTCACTTTCCCACAATTTGACACACAAAACAATAGTAGAAACTAGAAAGTATCCTAGCATTATTGAAATATGAAACACACTGCACTCCCCTAACTCAGTGGTAGAAATTGAAGTGGACAGCGAATAAACACACCCTAAATTTGTCTTTGACAGTTAAAGTTGGCCAACTTTGTGGTTAACTGAGAGATGCTGTGAAGGAGAGGATGGGGGCAAAACTAAATGCTTGACCATGTTAATTGATCATCTAATACCTTGCACTCCTGTGGTGAAACTTTTTTTTTCCCCTTCCTCTGGTGCCTTGATGGTCACGATGATGATGTTGATGATACTGCACCCCAAGCAGCCCGGGGGTCTCAAAAGCCTTTCTGTTCCCTCCCGCTTTCGCTGACACGCACCGCATCCATATTTAGGTGAGAGGAAAATTATGCGGGGCAGATATTTCGGTGAGCGCTATGTCAATAGAGAGTGGAGCCAAGCTAAACGCGCTTTGCACTTGTTTCTCTCTTTAATGGCTCATCTAAACAAGCCGGTGGGAAAGGAGGAAGAAGAGGAAAAAGGGGGGCCTAAAGGTGATGAGGCAAGGGAAGGCGGCAAGTGGGGAGGGGGGTTTGCCAAAATAAATGCATGAATGCCGTCTTTGACTGACGGCCGTCTTTGAAGTGAGCTATAATTGCAGGCCTCTTGTCCGGCCGTGGAGCCTGCGGCCACGGCTGACACGTCTGGCTCAGGCCGGCCGGAAACGTCACGGCTCGATGATAAACAAAAAGTTGAGAGGCCGATGCGGCGTCATGTTTTAGAGCACGGCCGCACAAAAGGGAAATCACTTATTATACGGCTTCTTTGTTCCTTCACGACTCGTTAATTTAGCTATTGGAGCTCTGCGCCCTCACCACAGTAACCCAGTGGTTACCATATATGCCTCAACATCTAGAGCAGTGGTTCTTAACCGATATATATATATATATATATATATATATATATATAAATATATATATATATATATATATAAATACGGGCAGCACAGTGGATGACTGGTTAGCACGTCTGCCTCCCAGTGCTGAGGACACATGATTGAATCCCGGTCTTCCTGGGTGGAGTTTGCATGTTCTCCCCATGCCCGCGTGGGTTTTCTCCGGGTACTCCGGTCTCCTCCCACATTCCAAAGACATGCATGGCAGGTTAATTGGCCGCTCTGAATTGTCCCTAGGTGTGCTTGTGTGTGTGGTTGTTTGTTTGTCTCTGTGTGCCCTGCAATTGGCTGGCAACCAGTTCAGGGTGTACCCTGCATACTGCCCGAGCCAGTTGGGATAGGCTACAGCACCCCCGTGACCCTTGTGGGGAGTAAGCGGTCAAGAAAGTGGATGGATGGATGGATGGGTATAGATGGAATGGTTTTTGAAAACCGATCGGTTAGTTAGTTTCAATTTGGTCCGTCTGCGTTCCGTTCCATCCTTTCATGCATGCTTGCGTGTGAAATCTAGGCTTGTATAGTTGAACACAAAGTTGATATATATTTGCAGGAAACCATGACTTACTTAGTCTGTTGTATGAATGGCACCAGACGCCTACACACAGGTTGGTTTTACCTTTTGCCATCCAATTGAAGAGCAGTTTTTTGTTATGCCTGCCACTATATGCCAAACTGCATACTGAACTGAACCGAAAACCGTGAGCACAAAAATGAAAACCGAACCATGGATTTTGTGAACTATTCGATGATGACGTTTGTAACGGCCTCCCCAAAAAATCCCTACAAAATCCTGAAGCGGAGCCTCACAAAGCTCCATTCACAGCGATTAGGTAACTCCAGTCCTCAGTTCTTTGGGGAACACATCGACCTGTGTGAGTATACCTGTTGCTATCTTGCAGCGCTCTAAAAGTAGAGGCTGATGGGTTTTTTACGCGTCTGCATAGCGGTGCACATGAGACCACGAGGGGTTTCAAAACACGAGTGTTGAACTGGAAAAAAAAAATAAAAAAAAATTGAGACCACAAGTTAGGTTTTTCCAGTGCAACAGGGTTACGCAGCCCTGTGATTAATTTCCCTTGATTTCCTTGTTAAGAAATAAACCACACAAGCAAGGAACGTTATTAGACCAAAACTCCCAGAAGAATATCGTTCACAATGCACCTTTCAGCTGCTCTTTTTTTTTTTTTTTTTTAATTCCACGGCAGCATTTGTAAAAAAATAAAAAAATAAAAAAATAAAAAATAAAATGGGGTGAAATCCAGCTTTGCCATACAATACCCCCGGTGTGTACATATGTAACTTTTTTTTTTTTTCTTAAGAGTGGAAAATTAAACAGAGCAGGGATCAGCGAGGTGTTACGGAGAACCCGCTGGGGCTTTTTTGTTGCGTTGATGACAAAGATGCAGAGGCTAATCATCTTTAAAAAAAAAAAAAAAAAAAAAAAAAAGCGAATGTATTTGATGTTTGTAGGCAGCATGCCAACAGCACATTCCAGCTTGAGCAGACTTCTCGTACTCACTTCAAAGTGTCGAGAAGACATTTCTCAACTGCTTTCAGTTTCGACTGCATATCAAACATCTTGGAGCTTGTTGTCGCTCAGTTTGCATACATTACAGCAATTCTGAAACGTACATTATTGATCCACACTAGGCCTGTGATTCTCAAACTTTTTTTACACCTCCAAAAGTATCTCTTCAAGCACCAGCATCATGGCCAACTTTTTATAGTTGTAAGCCTAAAGCCTGCTTTATACTCATGCCTTCGCTCGGGCGTCAACTGTTGCCGTGTTTCATGTGATTGGCGCTGCTATGAGCAATGTAGACCATCTGCTACGCATGCATACGTCACCAATTCTTGTACGCAGTAGGTGGTTGGGCGTAGCATCACTCATGATTGGTTTGTTTAGTCACTTGCTGTGATGATGCACTCAGCTTTCCTCGGCTAGTTTCCGCGAGGCCAACACAGTCTTTTTGTTTGTAAGCTGAGCAAGTAGTGTGTTGTTTGGAATTGGCGTGGTTGCGGCCGACAGTAACCGTTACAAATTAGCATTAAAGAATTGTTACTAGCTCGTCGCTTGGTCTGATCATTTCTCAAACGTTGATACAAGCATTCGGCATTCTAAAAACACAAATGGCAGCCAGCCCCCTTTTTTTCCCCCCTTCCTTATTCCGGAAACAAAAAATGGCTTCCGGAATTGGCCATAATATGCAGAGGAATCTCCACTCTGTGGCGTCCTAGCAAATACCAGCTTGTAGCGACACTCCCGACTTGGAGTGAAACTGCAGTACATTTTCAAAACAAAGCGTGGGACCTGCGCACAAGTATGAAGGTAAACACGCACGTCACTCCACTGTGACATCCGCGCCGCCGTCTTCAGCGCAAGTATAAAGCGGCCTTAAATGCTCAGCAAATATACAATAGGCAGGCTAATGCTTTAAACAACCGACAGACAGACAATATAACAGTAGTCACAGGCATATATTCTTTATCCTCTGTGAAACATTACAAATATCACTTCAGTTACTGGGTCACTTCGAATAATAGTTATGAAACTCATTCATTTGACTATACAATATTGGGAATGAATAACTGGCATTTCACTGGTGAGAAATGATTTGTAATGTGAGTGTTTTGAGTTATGAGTGTGGTGATGGAACAAATGAAACTCATGTCTTAAAGGGATCGTTCGGATTTTTTAACATGAATCTCAATTTGATCCTCACCTCCAGTGTGTGCGATCAGCACTGACTTACCCCCGACAGCGTTCTGTGACACGCGTTCTGGTTCGGCGTTGGACGAGAGGAAAATAGTCCAGCAAGCTGGCTGGGGTCTCGGAAATAAAGCGTTTTTCTTCTAAAAACAATTTGTGATCAAAAGAGTGATACATTTGGATCACAATACTCCTTTTCTGAAAAAAGTCAGACGCCATTACCGCCAGCCACTACGTTTCTGTTCGTTCGTATCATTGCGCGGCGCCCTGTAGAACGCACTGCAGCCAGCTGATCCTTCCGCTAGAAGTTGTTTGTCTTTTCGAAGGCACACCTAGGGACAATTCGGAGTGCCCAATTAACCTGCCATGCATGTCTTTGGAATGTGGGAGGAGACCGGAGTACCCGGAGAAGATCCACACAGGCATGGGGAGAACATGCAAACTCCACCCAGGAAGGCCGGCACCTGGACTCAAACCTGAGTCCTCAGAACTGGGAGACGGACGTGCTAACCACTCATCCACCATGCCGCCCATCTAGAAGATGTAATATTCATCCAAATATCCTTATCCTTGCTGTAATCCAGTGCCGTGCATGAGTCTGCATGCGTTACTGTATATGCACATGCTAGCTGAGTGTGGATGACTGACGCTGGAAGCCATCCAAAGGCTAAACTCAACCCCCGAGCCCTGCATACACATGCACGCACACATGCACGCACATGCATGCACACACCTGTGCCTTGCCGGGCCTCTTTCGGAGCAGCCCTTCTTGTTTGATCTGACGGAATCTGAGATTTCTCTCCACGTTCACACCTGCACTAATGGTTTAAACTCCAGTGGCCACATGTTGGGTTTGTGCATGCATCCACGTTTGCGGGCTGGCTGCCAGCGCAGATGGCATCTCCAAGCGTTTTTACATGAACTTTTGCTTTGATAGTCATCTTTTTGACACCGCAAAGAGGCAACATGGCTGGAGGGGCTAATTTGTGCAAATGGCATCCATGCGCTGTGCTACAAATTCAACAGCAATATCTGTACAGTGCATAATGTACCTTGAGACAGAACACACCCCAGCGAAAGGGACAAGTTGGCGATAAAGGAAACCCAGACCTAAATCCAATAGGAAATGCGTAGGTCATATCAACAATGGAAGAGCGGCAATAAAAGTAGTAACGTGATATTTATTCATTTAGTAAGATTTTTAAATTATAGTTTCATGTATTTTTTTTTTTTTTTACATGTTTGTATTTTTCCAATATACTGTATTTGTCAAGGTTATAAAAGTAGTCACGTGCTATTTATTCATTTGGTAAGATTTTAAAATTATATTTTCATGGTTTTTTTTTAAAATTTTTTATATGTTTGTATTTTTCCCAATATACTGTATTTGTCAAGGTCATCTTTTTCACAATTTACACCCTTTTTTTGGAGGGAGGGCATTTATTATTGTAATTTTGTTATTTTAGTGTTACACTCTAGCACGCCCGTGAGCCTTGTCGGGAGATGGATATTATATTATTAAAGAAAATGATTATTGAAAATATATTAACCGATGATGAAAACGTAGGCCTGATCCACTTCTCCCAGACTGCTTGCCAAAGTGTTTACAAGAAATGAAATGAGACAGAAATATTGTATAAGACTGGCATGTGATTGCTATCTTAGTTCATGCACTGCGGCTACATTAATGAGAAGCACACACACAGGGGTCATAAATACACCTGCAGCCGCAGCCGTTCAGCACCCATTTCATCACTATTCATCCAAACCACACTGTGAGGGCTTTCAGTCTGGGTTCAGAATTTAGGCTTTGGTGTGGTCAGTCACTGTGTAACACAGAACAAAGTTTGAGGAGTGTGTGTGTGTGTTTGGGGAGGTTTGCGCGAGCCCTCCATTCCAACATTTATCGCACACTCACCTTCCCCGCTCCCTCCAGCCGGCTCAGATGGAACGGGGCTGAAATTACAGGCGGCGCAGGCTCCAAATCTCTCCCCGATTCTCCACACATGCCAGACAGCGGGGAGGAAAGAATAACAGGCCTTTACTGCCTCTGGGACGGGCTCGGGGCTCAGACGCACCCACAGATAATCATTACAGCACAGTCAGGTATGAAGGGGGAAATGGGGGGTGTGGGGGAGTACAAATAGGGGGACTGATAAGGCAATGAGATAAGGCTGGCAAAGGTTTCCTTGTAGTGCTTCATCAAAAGTTGCGAGGTGTGATGTGAGTGTGCAAAGTTTGAAGGAAAATGGAGCATCATGAGCGGAACATTTTACAACATGTTTGATCAAGCTCCGAGTTTCTGTGGTGAGTCTTCCCGTATCAACGCCATGTTAGGCCAACGCACAAAGACAAAACTACAAATTAGCATAAATTTAGCCTCACCCATCTGTTCAAATTTGTTAGCAATCGGACAAAATCTCTCAAATAATTTTGTCATTGAAGGACCCCTGGAAATGACCAAAAGAGTCTAAAATGTCTGCTTCACACACAAATGGTAGACTTCATGTGAGAAACAAATTACGAGCTGAGTAGAGTTTGGTATTGTATAGCAAGTCATCAAAATTTGATGAACACAAATGTGGTTCAAATTTGGTAGCAACTGGAAGAAATTCCGGCAGCAAGTTTGTTTTTGTAGACTTCTCAAAAATTCGAAATGCCCAAAATGATGAATGAAAATAGCCGTTCCAAATCAAAATGAAATGTCCTGTATTTGGTGGCTTTTTTGTGGGTATGGAGAATGACACAGGGCTGTACTATTCTAGATTCTGGGGTGTGGAGAATAATTTAACTAGGACTCAAATAATAGAAAGAGAACATTAACATCATAGTCTGTTAGCAGGCTACATGGTAGTTCCTCGTAGGTTACTTCCTGGTTTTGAGGACAATGGCAATAGGACTAGCATTTCACATTCTTGGTTATATTAGAACCGAGATGACAAAAAGAGAAACAAAATTCCTGAAAGGTATAAAAATAAAATAAATAAAAATAAAAAGCTTGTCGGGCTGCCCTTTACTCTCTTCAGATTGTCTGAATGTCCAGCCTTATCCACTAACACTCATTCACTAGTCCCGCACAATAGAATTGCCTAACACAGTGGTTCTCAATCGCGGTCCTCCAGTACCCCTATCCAGCCTGTTTTCCATGTATCTGTCAGCCAGCATAGGTGTTTCAGATGATCAGTACAATAAAGTTAAAAATAAAATAAAAAAGAAGGCTGTTTCTTCTTTGGTTGTTGCCTTGGGTCTTTACGGTGCATTGCTGTTGATATATCGCCTCCATAATGGTGCAACGCTGCAAGTGCAGTTAAAATATGTTGCTTCCAATTTCAATCAATGCAGCTGGAGCGCTGTATTGAGCAATATCAGTTCCTCAGGCTGGAGGTGGCGAGCAAATTAGGTGGAGGTGGCCACCTCCGAATTTTGTACACAGCAAAAACCCTGAAACCAAATTAATTATGTTACATAGGCCACGCAGCATTTTGATTCTCACTTGCGCTGTTTTTATCATACTCGCAATGCATTAACTGGTTGTGTTTTAACCTGGCAATAGCCAGATTGATAATTGTGATTCACTCAAAGGAGTTCTCCACGATATCAGTCTGGGACTGCTCCACTGTGATTTGCTTGGGAAAGGCGAGACACTCCATGCAATATTTCGAGCTGATTGGACAAGGCGCCAACTTGTGCATGTCTACCAAACTTTTGTGTTGATCAATCACTGCAACAGATGTGAATGTCATCGTCTTCGTAGGAAAAAAAAAGAAAGGAAAAAAACATCTTTGCAAGCCAAAAATGGACGAAGCGCCTCTCGCTGTTCTTCAAAAAGTGTCCATGCATTCGTCCATTTTAGGTTTGTTTACGTCGGCACTTGTTTTCGTCACAGCTGCATTTCCTGCCCCCAAACACAGCGTTTCTTTGTGATTGGCCGGTGGAAATCAGCGGGCTCGGTACAAGATGGAATCTCTGGAGTTTGTGAACTCACAAATGCTGCGAGAATTCAGCTTGCAGAGCAAGGTTAGGTGGGTTAAGCTCACGGGATGTTGCCTATCTTTGTTAATTGTGGGTTTATGAAGCCCTTTGAGGCACTTTTGTGATTAAGGGCAATAAACTAGACTTGACAAGAAAAAAAATGATGTCAAACCAAAAGTGGAAAAAACCAGTGAGTGCCATATTTCTGTCTGTTTGTGAGCTAGCAGGCAACTTCCTGGTTCATGCAATCAGCCAAACCACGTAACGTGACTCTGCCACTTTTGCACCAACATGGATTCTTCCACAGCATACGTGCCACCCTTCCACATAGTTTCTTGGAAATATGCTACGTACTGTAGTTTTTGTGTCAGACTTGCAAACCAACCGATAAAAGTAGATCAAAACAAGCTCTTTCATTTTGGCAGAGGTAGAAAGAAAAAGAGGACATAGGATGGACCTGGGTCTTATCCAAAAGACAGATGAAAAGCACTCACACGCTTGTGCACGCATACACACACGCACATACATACTGATCACTCACACCCAGCCCTGTCGCTTTCATCTCGGAACTGCGTCTGACCCGTGCACATGAAAATAATTCAGGTAATAAATGTGAGGTGGGGGTGGTGGTGGTCCTCTCCACATGCAGACAAGGTGCAGACAGATGAAGAGCTGACGGCACTATGTCATATCTGGACGGAAAACGAGTGCCGACAGGATGAAAGAGATAAAGAGCTTGAGTGAAACAGTTTTTAAGGAGGAACCAGGGTTCGGGATTAAGGAGTACAGTATAGGAATTCTAAAATCAACTTTAGATGGAAAAATCCCATGAAAGTGGAATGTCACTGAACACAAGTGACAAGCATCTGGCAACGAGCTAGTACAAGAAGCTAATGTAGTAGTCTTCTTCTTCGCTCAGTGCTCTTCTTGTCTAAATAGGCTCACATGCAAGACATCAGTCACAATATCCAAATCAAAAAGCATGATTTCTGAACGATACCAGTTATGTAAGAAGGTGTCTTTTATTTACAGCATGACAGAAAGCGAGAGGGGTGCTTCAAGGTTGTAGCGTGAGTACACTGTTGTGTTTTTCGTGATGTTATCCGGAGAGCTGTAAACAATTCCGAGCAGAGACAGTAGACACCAAGTGCCATGCGAAGTGACATGATGACTGTCTGCAAACCTGAGACATGTCTGACTAATATTAGCATTTAATGTTAGAATTTGCTGTTTCCTATTTTTAAAAATCAGGGTTCAGGTAAATGTAATATTGTCCACCTCAATTTGTTGTGTGCTTGTCTTGTTTTCTGCCTGGATCTGATGCTATCACCGCTATCGCATACCCTCTGCTTCTTCTTCATGTCTTTCTGTGTTGGTTACGGCTCACTGACACTCCGTCACACGCACTGCAGGGCGGCTTGGCTCGGCTGGTTCAGTAGTCATCTCGCAATTGAAGGCTTGCTGGTTAGGGTAAAGTGATCCTGCATAGCCAAACTTGCTTGTACTTCTGTGCATTTCGATCTCTGTGTTAAGTACTAACCTTTACTACCTTACTCATAGTTACTAAACCCTAACTCCTAACCCTCCTTATGCTATATCTGTTAAGAAGATTTGATTCTAGTGTTTTGGGGTTATGGGGAATCTGTTGCTATTTCTTATTTCTTTAAGTTCGTTTGTTATTTCTGCACGTTTGCACAATTGTAACAGGCAGTTAGCAACTGCCTAGCAACCAGCAGCCAATCAGAAGTTGCCTTACTGTCTCCACCAATCAGTTCTCAGGTTATACTAGCCACTAGCGAGCCTCTTCCGGACAGTGTGAGCAGAAAGCTGCCGGTCAGGGGAGCACTCGCCTCGTCCTCTTTGGCATGATTCAGTGGACACGATTCAGTGGACTTCATAATTATTTACCTTCCTTTAATCAGTTGTGCGTCCTTGAGAAAGTAAGTTTATGTCGAATATGTTGTATATTGCTTGAGTAACTCCGTCAATGGCTGCTAATTTCACCTTGTCCACCAATTTCTTCTGTTAGAGCAGGGGTGTCAAACTCATATTAGCTCAGGGGCCACATGGAGGAAAATATATTCGCAACTGGGCCGGATCGGTAAAATTGTACATAATTTTTAAAACATTGCCGTCAATTACATGCAGATTTTCGCTATTTGTGGGCCAGCCCTAAATTGCGGGGCGCATCTGTAAAACAACTGTACAAATATTGTCCCAAAAAAATAACAAGAATGCAAATGGACGCGGCAACACTTTGCCCGTATGAGTTCCAACTTCCAGGCGTGTTATATCTCCCGATTTTGCATAAACTTGTATATTGTTCACTGAATGCATTGTGTGCCGGGTGCCGTTAATGAAGTTATAAGGACGTTAATCCTTGTCATACGTGTAGTTGAATGTGTGTCTTATTCAGCATGTTTTTGTTTGATTCATGTTTTTTATTTTTTAAACAAACTAACTTTAAATTGTGTTTAAAATAACGACATTCAGAGCAATTCCATGTACAAGTTGCATTGCTCAACTGAGACTTACTTGTGTAATTCTGAATTTCTAAGCTTTGATTGTGGCCGGCTGATTAATTGGGCCGACATTACTTTTTTTTTTTTTTTTTTACTTTACAAAACTATCTCGCGGGCCGGATAAAACCCCATTGCGGGCCTGATCCGGCCCCCGGGCCTTATGTTTGACACCCCTGTGTTAGAGAAACTAACTAAACTAGCCATATTGGATCGAATTGTTGTTAGACAGTACTCTTTCATGCATAAATAGTAATTGTCTACTGTTTTCATGGACATGAGCAGTGTTATTTTTGTCACTCATGTTGGATGCATGTTTCAGCTAAATAGTATCTGTAAATAATTATTTCTTTCTGCCATTCCTTAGGTGTTAACATTGTCACAGTAATTATTATTGTGTCAGTATAACACTTTCATTGTATTATATGGTGATTTATTTACCATCATTTGTAATCCTTTGTTCTTTCCTTATTTTCTATTTAGAGACCACACCTACACACACACATGTAATTCACCAGAATTATAAATATCATCATCATCACAGCCCCTCAATAAAGAGTGGCATGAGAGTGTGAAAAGTCTTCCTTATTGTTCTGGCCGGACAACCTGAGGAGGTTGAGAATATTTGAATCAGTCCTCATACAGTCCTTCTCAGAGGTCACAAGTTTGGGTCTCCTTCCCGACACCTCCATTACAATATCTAACCTGCCAACACACAACCCTAATACCCCAACTTTAATCGCAACTTTAATCCTACTTCAAAACTCCTACACATAATCCCAGTTTTAACTCTAATTCAAATCCTAACTTCAACCCTAAATCAAACCCAGCTAATCCAAACTTGAACCTGATCACCAATCCTATTGTGCTGAAATGATACATTGTATGTCTGTCTTTACCCAATGTGGTAACATACAAGGACAACAATGATTTGTACTTTTTCAGGGAGTTGGCTGCAAGGATTGTTTGAGAAGTAGCTTTAATTATTTATTGCTAAAGACAAGCAAGAAGTATGGTGGTCATCGTTGAAATAAGAAAGGCTCGATACTGGTTGAAAGAGACTTAGGACTACAGATCCATGAGTTGGGAGCCTAAACACAAATGCAGATTTGAAGCTAGCTATGAATGGAAAACCACAATACCCAGTCCAGAGGAATAAAGCACAGGGTCCTTCTTATGCCACCACAGTGTGAATGAGGCAACTGTCAAAGTATCTTGAATACTTTGAAGGTAACATGGTAGTACGTACGCCGCCCGTTGCACGTTTGAACTCTCAGTTCCAAGTGAATGCTTGAATTCTTCGGGGTCTGGCCTGAGTATCTCTAATGCAGATGTGATGTTGTTTTCTTTCTTTGCCTGAATTGAGATGGAAGCGAAAACGGTTGGAGGCTCGTCTTCGTCTGCGGCACATCCTCTCTCATGGCGAATTGCAGCCAGAAGGGGAATGCGCGGCTGAGGCTCGGCCAAGCCATACCGCAAAAAGTTTGGTGGTGTGAGAATGTGTGTTTTGGAGTGCATCTGTTTCGAAAAGACACGTGTTTAATGTAATGTGAGTGGGAACATCATGCGTGTTTAATTTCAATGTTCTTCTTCTCTTTATTTCTTTCACCAAATGATCTCGATGCACAAAGTGGGACGACACCTTTCTTCTATGAGGTATGCCACGGGCAATGTTTATGTCTATCAGCACAAGGCTCAAGCACCAACATGTCTGCACAAGACTTCCATCTGAAATCAATCAGCCATTCAGACACAATTAAAAATCCACAGATGGGACACTTTCTCAGGCCTTTCTCATCAAAAAGCCCTCCTGAAGCATGCGCAAAGGCTCATCTGTCCGCATCTGTTGCACTTGAGAGTGACGATCTTGGAGCAGGTTTCTTCCAAAGTTATGACATTCCTCAGCATGTCTGCTTTCCGCCTGTGTCTCGCAGGGAAAGTCAGCAGGTTACTTGTCCTTATCCAACAACGCTTGTTGCTTTCCTTCCTGCCAAAGTGGTGGGAAAAAGCATTCGATTTTGCAAGGAGGCAGGGCAGGTATGTGGTCTTGCAAATCCGCACTGAAAAATGATCAACTGAGCCTTCTCAGCATGCTAGGAGACGGCAGCTTGAAATGTTCAAAGAGCAAGAAGACTCTACACGCCTGTAAACAAACAGAACATTTGAACAGATTATCATGGATACACACAACATTAGAGGTGGGAATCTTGGGGCACCTCACGATTCGATTGCGATTACGATTCAGAGGCTACGATTCGATTATAAAACGATTATTGATTCCCCCCCAGGCAGCAGAAAAAACCCTAATGTATTTTGGTGCTTTTAATGTTTCGTACATTAGTTACAAAAATAGTACAAAAGTCCTCTCAGGCCTAAATAAACTACTATTTCAGTATCAAGTTAACAGGTCAAAACAGTAAATAAAATACTCAAGTCCTCATTCTGTAACAACAGCTTTTAAGTATATTCAGTCTTCAACAGAATAAAACATAGCATTGAGCAAAAATATATTATTTTTATCCACTCAAAAGTGCACTGAGGTATAAATGAAAGACAATGTGAACTACTACTTCAATACAAATGCCTAAAAAAAAAAAAAAAAAGTGCTTTCCTGCTTTTTAAGTTGTGTAAAGATGAACATGTAAACATTAAAGTTTCTCAGAGGTACAAAAAAAAAAAAAAAAAACTCAAGTGCTTTTCTGCTTTTTAACTTGTGTAAACATGAACGTGTAAACATTAATGGGATCGTTCGGGTTTTTTAACATGAATCTCAATTTGATCCTCACCTCCCGTGTGTGCGATCAGCACTGACTTCGGCATTGGACGAGAGGAAAATAGTCCACCAAGCTGGCTGGGGTCTCGGAAATAAAGCGTTTTTCTTCTAAAAACTTTTTGTTTTCAAAAGCGTGATACATTTCCACCACAATACTCTTTTCTGAATAAAGTCAGACGCCATTACCGCCAGCCACTACTTTTCTGTTCGTTCGTTCGTATCACTGCGCGGCGCCCTGTAGAACGCTAACCGACGCACTGCAGCCAGCTAGCTGATACTTCCGCCTGAAGTTGTTTGCCTTTTCGGAGCAGGTCTGATCTCACGAAGAGGTGGGTTGGTCAGCTCAGCCATGCTTGTTGTTGTTTTGAATCTCGAGGCGGGTCCGTCCCAAAAGCGTCCCGAAGACCGCGCGCGCTACTACGTTTCAGTTCCGCGTACTTTTCGCTCCGGTTCACTTTAGTTTCGCTTCCCTTGGCATATTTATATAATCGGAATTTGGAAGTTTGTGAATCGTTCTCGATTGTTCCACGGCCGAATCGTGAATAATCTAAGAATCGGAAATTTTGCACACCTCTACACAACATTGTGGAGTGACTGCATGTCAGAGTCTACCAGAACACTAATCGTTGCAAAGATGATGCAAACCGGAACATAACCATGGACGCAAACTCCATTGTGGGGCAACAATGTGTTGGTCTACTAGAAGGCTAATCGTTCAAGACCTGACAGAATGGGGAGACAAGAAATTGTGTAGCTCAACAGAGCATAACCATGGACTCATACAACAGGGGCAACCAAATGTTTTGTGTACACCATATTTCAGAGCAACTGTATCTCACAGTCTACCAGAACCGTAATTGTCAAGAAAGAATGTTGAATAATACGTTACGTGGCAACCCCGGAACATAAACATGGACACTCTCGACAATGAGATCATGTAAGTTTGAAGGAAGGAATGATAATCGTAATTAAAGATGCTGTCTCCACATAACCCATCCATCCATCCATTTTCTTGACCGCTTATTCCTCACAAGGGTCGCGGGGGCTGCTGGCGCCTATCTCAGCTGGCTCTGGGCAGTAGGCGGGGGACACCCTGGACAGGTTGCCAACCAATCGCAGGGCACACAGAGACGAACAACCATCCACACTCACAAGCACACCTAGGGACAATTCGGAGCGCCCAATTAACCTGCCATGCATGTCTTTGGAATGTGGGAGGAGACCGGAGTACCCGGAGAAGACCCACGCGGGCACGGGGAGAACATGCAAACTCCACCCAGGAAGGTCCGAGCCTGGACTCGAACCGGAGACCTCAGAACTGGGAAGCGGACGTGCTAACCACTCAACTACCGTGCCGCCTCTCCACATAACGTAAGATCATATTTAAAACTATGCAGAGAGCCTGCGCTAGGTTTTAATCCTTGAAGATGTATGAGCGACTGTTTAGCTACCTTGGTAGGTGCTGCTGTTTTGGATAGCAAGTTAGCTCAAATGGCCTCGTGAGTGTCAACAGTAGGGGTGCAGCAATTAACCGGTTTTACGATTAACCGGATTATAGAACCACAGCCGTTCAACAAGACTGATTTTTTTTTTTTCTCAGACTATAATCGTAAACCAAAACGTGGAAACCATTGCACCCCTAGTCAACAGTAGAATTTATGAATAGAGATGTATTTACAGTTACTACCTGTTTTTCCTGATGAAAAAATGGATGTGTCTATTTGACACAGACTTTTTTTTTTTTTAACTTGGCGACTTTTTTGAGGAAATATTGTACTAGATTGATTGGACTCAAATGAATGTGGCAGACAGCAATACTCAGCTTTTCACATTTGTTTCTTTCAACTGTTTCCCAGATTAATTCAAGAGACAAACCATCTGGTGTGTCAGGTTATAACTAAGCTACTTCATGAAAGGTGGAAAGAAGGTGGACGAAAACTTGAGAAATTACTTGGCTGTGGCATCATGGCTTTTTTTTAAGGGCGCAACCAGCTTTTCGTCAGCATGCACATGTGAAAATAAATGGGCAACAGCCAGACAACATGGAACAAGTGGGGAGGGTGGAAGAGATCATGTACTGTGACTGTTAAAATGATAAAGGACGTCGGTGTGAAAGGAAGCGGGGGCGCGTCCATGGTTGTACTGCTTGTGGATGTCGAAGGCGGTAACTTTATACCCCGTCTGTGTTTTGACATTTGAAGACTAATGGAAGTGTTCCTAGGCCAGGCAGTTATTAGGCATCTTTGCAAGACATAAATAAAGGGCACAAAAGCATCACTTTCCCATGATGTCCACAGTGCATCCGACATCTGTCAACTGAAGGAAGCACAAAAATGTTTTGCGTTTACTCGTGCTTTAATTTGATCCCGTAATATTCTCTGAGTGCTGAAATCTGCAGATGCAATTCAGTAATTGACAGATAAAACCTGTATAGACTCACAACAGCAGTTGTTTTTGTCTCTTATTCAATTAGGCAATGTAATTTCATTTCAAAAGCACATTTCATACACAAGGCAACTCAATGTGCTTTACACAAGCAAAGACAACACATCAGCACAACAAACAAACACAACAGTTCATGACATTCACAAGCAGTAGAGAGAAAACAAAAGTAGTTTACAAAAATTACTAAAAGAACATACATTGATAACGTTAAAGCTCATGAATAAGAAAACTTTTAAAACATTTTAGAGTAAACTAAAGAAATAAGGGTGGTTTTCTAAAATAAAAGAAACATTTTAAAATCATCAAAAATGTTTAAAAGACTAATCAAACGCATAGTGATTATGTTGTTCCACTGTAGTTCAAATTTGAAGGTAATATGGGCGAAATACAAATCATTCCTGACCAACAGAAGGCACGCATTTGGGTTGTGAGAAATATTGGTTCCAGATCAAGATTGGGGTATTCTGACAGCTTACATCCTGAAATTACTCTCAAATCGTTATTTTTACACACCTTAGAACCTCAAGTTGCTGGGTATGTTTTGATCTTGGAAATAGTCCAAATGATTACCAGGAAGTCCAATAATTAGTCCAATGATTGTATTCTTGGTTGTCCCTTGATTGTAATCATCATCTCTAGAATTGCAAACACAGAAGCCTTTTGTGTGCTCTCCCATTAAACCGTCCACATTGCTTTGACACTTTGTACAAGTCAGGCGGCTTTAATCTCCCCTGTCGAGGTGTCATATCATTCATCGCAAGCCGATAATGTCTCCAACCAACCACACGCCACAGTGTTGTGGTGCGCTTGAGGAGATAAACCGAGTAGTATCGTGCTTGTGTAGTCTGTGAGATAGCTGACAGAGTGTGAGGCAACGGTTCAGTTGTCTTGCTATTTGGCGGTCACGTTACATCAAGTGTTACTTACTTACTTACTTACTTACTTACTCTCCGTCTGAACCAGCTTGCGTGTCATGTATCAGCAGATTTCCAGTTAAATTCCCAACTTTATCACCTCTGCCTCTTCCCCTGTTCTAGTCGGCAACTCAGTCTATAAAGTCCTGACTACAAAAATCTATCCGCGGCGTTACCTCTCAATTAACCTCCCCACTTTACACTCTCTTTCCCTTCTTTCTATGTGACCTTTTCACCCTCCACTCTGTTTTTATATCCGGACCTCCCCCTCCTTCCAAACACAGGAAACCTGTGCTGGAAAATCCAGCTTGTGTCACTCCACTTAAAAGTGAGAGTATCAAGCAGGAAAATAAATACGGGAGAGTGAAAGTAGCAGTAGAACAAAGTGCAACAGACTGCTGGCTGCAGTGGTGGCTTCTGGCTGATGTCCATGTTGATACAGTGGCTTAGGCCCGAGAAGCTTCTGATGCTAACGTTTCAATAGAGCCGTCCGTGATGCTATCACATGCCATTGGGTTGTTATTGGACTTCCAGCGTTGTGCGATTGTTGCTTTGATTGCACTGCAAAGGGTGTAAAAACGCGGTCCTCATGAATTTCCTATCTCTCATTGGGTAATCGTCGGGGAAATACGAAAGGATTATCTTGTGCCCACCCAAGGTAATGACTGAGTCGTTCTGCCACTCTCAATCCCCTCAGCACGCCTTGGTTTTTCTTGCCTCCAAATCTCTGTGCGTGCCTAATTCTGATCTGACTGAATAATCCTGCATAGCTGAGAGCATCATTTATCTGTTGTTCACTGCCTACCTGCAAAGGAACTAACTACCACCTAACCTTGTTCATGGTACCTTTTGAATATCTTATAAATTGAACAACATTGCTTGAAGACCTCCATCGCACACCAAAGACACGTCAATGTCATAGCAAATTTAGGCCAGCTCCATCTTGTGCACATGGCAAAAAAGGTCTGCCTTGAGTGCCACATCAACACCACTACTATCAGCTAGTAGCTAAACTGATCTCTCAATAGATTTTCTTTGGGCTATGGATTACAAACCAGCCTGCATATTAAACAGCCTGGCATAGTTGATACAGAGGACAGACATGTTTAGGTGGCTGTGGGGGAGGCCATGTTAGACATTCCTATAAAGTTGCTGTGGAGACAGGCACTCTGTCTACTTGTTGACAGCTTTACACCCGCAGTTCTGTACTTTGGACAATCCAAATAGCCCACGCTTCTCGAAAACGCTCTGGTGGTAAACACATCAGGGAAAGGAAAAGAGGTATTTTCCGATGAGAATTGCAAGCTATTCTGCACAACGTTTTGTTTGAGAAGTTTCAAATGTCCAACGATCCTTTCCTCAACAGGTGCTCCACGCTGAATCAAAACAAGACCTTCAGTCTGCGGAGCTTGCACGGTCACGCCACTTGTGTTCGGCGACCTGTGAACCTCTCGCTCGCTAAAACACACCGCTTGTCTTTCCTTGGCCCGCCTGGCCACTTGCTCTTAATCACCGAGGAGGAAACGCTGTCGCTTTGGGGGCTTCGAATAGAAAATGTCTCAGGGTGTTTACAAGGTGAAAGGGTCACTTCACCCGAATTACAAAGAAACACATTATCCATCTTGCTCCTGTTTTATGAAGCTGTGATAATTTTTGTGAGGTTTTTTTTCTCCCTCCCTGGGATGCAAAACTGTGTGATGAAATTTTAAGGTTGGAACAAAGAGAGATGTTTGAAATCTATGAAAATGTCTGTCTGTCTGTACACTATCATAGACCAGCTGCTGATATCAAGCAGTTTGGCTAAATGTACCTCTGTGTGTACGGTATAATCGTGATGATCATGGTGTGAGTCAAACCATACACAAATATTTAAAAAAAATACAAAAAAAGTCATTGTGCTTCTCAAAGGGACAGCTGATGAGGTCATTTGGTGTATAAGAGCGAGGTACTTTTAGGCTGAGATGAGAAACCTTTTGCCACATTCTCCTTCAGGACATGACTGAGATTTACCAGACCATTAACATCAACTCATGTTCCTTTGAGGGTATGTTTACACAGCAGCAATCTCATAAAATACAGTGTTTTCGTTTTGCAAAAAAATGTTCAACATTGTGCAACCAATCGATCTTCATCGACACGGATTTGGTAAAAGCCATCCGATAATGTACAGTACATGCTAAGCCAGTAGGTAGTGACTTTGTAAAAAATAAAAATAAAACTAAAAAAGAAAGTGAGAGACATATTATTTATATTATGACACAGCTGAAGCCATTTCCAATGTAAAGGTGTCTTCTTCATAAACTTGTTTTCAAATATGTATATTTATGTTTTTTTGTTTTGTCTTACAAAATGTCCAAATTTGAGACACATTTTTAGAAATCTCTTAAAAACATCATTATTAACAAAACAGCCAAAACAAACTTTCAAAGCAACACCATCGTTTATTTTTCACTTTGACATTTTTAAGAAATCTAACTCTGTTTTAATACATTAGCAGTGTCGTAAATGTATTCATTTCTACTGTTTTCATCATTCACAGCCATTTTTAAATAGAGATGCTTTTTAGGTTCATGTTACTACTCTAAAACACTGCTGTCACGCTAATGTCCAAAATGACACTATTGTTTATTTCAGAATTTGACATTTTTCGATTAGTGGTACACACAAGCTGTCTTAACAGAACTTCTAACTTTGAGACCTGGTTTCAAATATCAGTATTGGCTTTTTCCAAGCCTACTAATTGCACTTGTGGATGAATTATTTAGTTTTTATCCTTAGGCAGTTAAAACAGACCCCTAAAACTCCAAGCATGATGGACATAATTCTAAATGGATGTTTTCTTCTCACCTCCACTTCTTCTTGGACAACCCTCACTTGACCCACCATTAAACTTTATGATAATGTGACATTATTGCCTAGATGTGATACATTGTTTCATTCCAAAGGATGAATGGCCAATTGGGAAGCACTTGGCATGTATTCTAACTCGTAGCTGTAACAAATTGCACTTAATAGAAAATCTCTGTACTTCATTTTCTTTACCACATGTCTCATTAAGGTTGCGTGTGGGCTTGGCTAGTTTGTACATACAGTACTTGTATCAGTTTGAGGGAGAAAATAAGTAATCAAATCTAAATTACTTAGCTTTCAGGGTCACTTGGCTTGTAGTTATCGATCTTATGGTTATGTTGATGGGGTGGTTAGCCAAGGAAAATCAGATATGTTGTCTTTCGCAGCTTGTCATAAATGTTAGTAAATGTTAGCTTTCGGGCGGCACGGTGGATGACTGGTTAGCACGTCCGCCTCCCAGTACTGAGGACTCGGGTTTGAGTCCAGTGCCTGCGTGGGTCTTCTCCGGGTGCTCCAGTCTCCTCCCACTTTCCAAAGACATGCGTGACAGGTTAATTGGGTTCTGCGAATTGTCCCTCGATGTGCTTGTGCATGTGGATGGTTGTTCGTACTGTGTGCCCTGCGATTGGTTAGCAACCAATTCAGGGTGTACCCCGCCTACTGCCCATAGCCATATGAGATAGGCTCCAGCACCCCCCGCGACCCTTGTGAGGAGTAAGCTATTCAGAAAATGGATGGATGTTAGCTTTCTGGGGTAAAAGGCAGTAAGAAAGCTGGGTGTTAGCATTCAGGAAGTAGTTGTAGTAAAATCAAAATGTTATCTTTCTTAGCTCGCTTTCTGGGTAACCATGATTGTAAATGTTAGTAGATAGCTTCTGGGGTAAAAGCTTGTAGTTTGGTTGCGAGCAGGTAAATGGTAAAAGGACTTTCAATTGTGTAGTGCTTTTCATGGTCGTCAAAGTGCTTAACACTGTCTGCTAATTCACCTAATGACAGCATTGGGAGCAACTTAGGGCTCAGTATCTTGCTCAAGCATGCTATCACATGGCCAGAATTGGATTGAGAATCGAGCCCACTGCCATTGGGTTGAGGGATGACCTATAAGTACAAACTAGTAGTCGCTTTCTTGAGTAGTTAGTGACCTTCCAGAGCTAAAGGTGTTAATCTTAATTTTGTCCGGTAGCAATCATCACACACATTATCTGGAAATGTACTGGTACTCCCTGGAGTAGTAAGCTCGTAGTGAAAGGTGAAAGCTACTATCTTACTGCTCACAGCAAAAGCTTATATGAGCCAGAGTTATGAGTAATGAGTAATCCAGAAGTTAGTTGTAACAGGTAGTTAACTAGTTGTAAAGCATCTTTCTGGGGTAGTGTGTTGTAGTGTATTTTTAAAGCCTGTAGCTGTCAAAATGACATTTTTATAGTAAGTAAAACAGTGGTAAATCTTTATTTATGCAAACTTTTCCAACTCATTTTTTATAATGTTCTGAGTTTCGTTATTTATGCACCCTTTTCCAACTAATTGTTAGAATGTTCTGAGTTTCTGTATTGGGAGGTGATGGGAGTTTTGGCCACTCACCGTACTGATAAAAATGCAATGTGCAGCCATTTGAGTAACAATAGCATGAAAATGGGAGAGTCATATGCCAGACAGGAATATCCTTCTCAAGGGCTTCTTCTGGATACTGCACAATATTGCCATGATTACTGTTACAATGTGCTGGAGTGCAGCCAAAAGCTAAGGGTGGAGTGGCGGGGAACAAAGTAAAAGAAAAATTCCACTTGTATAACACCATGCTTCCCTCTTCTTAGCTTTATTTATGAGCGACAGGAAGTGAAAGACAAGACAATGACAGATCTATGAGGTGAGAATAGCTTGAAAGAGTGGATGAAGGAAGGCGAGATGACAAATGACAGGTAAATGAGACAAAGGGGGGACGACTCTAAGTCTGTCAGGGATGATGAGGGAGGAAACAACGAGAGGATATCAGATTGGCCGTAGGCGACCAGGCAGAAAGATGGAAGCCTTTGTTTCCCTGACATTTTGCTTTTGTCGGGACAGTTGTAAAACAGCAGAAGGTCGAATTGACTCTCAATGTCATTTTCATGACCTTATCCTCACTTTTCTGCCACACGCTCTTATGTTGTTAAATGGACACGAATAAGCAGTACAGCTCAGTTTTTGTCACCATGATATGGCAATTATGTTTGCCTCTAGAAACATCAAATTTGCAAAACTGCAGTAATCTGGAGGCATGTCTCGCCGACATTAAACAATGTCGTTTAATTTTTTGCTTCTTAACCCAGATAAAACTGAGATGTTGATTGTTGGTCCCGCTTGTCATCGGCATCTGTTTATGAATACCTCTCTAAACCTTGATAAATGTACTATTAGCCAAAGTGACTCAGTAAAAAAATCTCGGTGTTATTTTTGACCCAACTCTCTCTTTTCAAATGCACATTCAAAATATGACTAGAACTGCTTTTTTCAACTTTGTAATATTGCAAAAATTCATCCTATTTTGTCTGATGGTGATGCAGAGATTATAATTTATGCGTTTATTACGTCTCGCCTCGACTACTGTAATGTATTACTCTCTGGTCTTCCCATGACCAGTCTTAAATGTCTGCAGTTAGTACAAAATGCTACAGCTAGACTTTTGATGTGCACAAGAAAGTTCGATCATATTACCCCAATACTAGCCAACTTGCACTGGCTTCCAGTCCACTTGAGATGCAATGTTAAGGTTCTGTTACTTATATATAAAATATTACACGGCTTGGCACCTTCCTATCTCGTTGATTTCATAGCACCGTATGTTCCGACACGAAACCTTCGTTTGCAACACGCTGGTCTTTTGGTGATTCCAAGAGCCCCCCCCCCCAAAAAAAAAGTCAGCGGGTTTAAGAGCGTTTTCAATCCGGGCTGCAGTGCTTTGGAATGCCCTACCCTCTTTGGTCAGAGCTGCTACCTCTGTAGAAACGTTAAATTGCATCTTAAGCCTCATTTTTATACTCCTGGTGGCTGCCGCTGCTTTCTTTTTCTCCCTTCACGGCTTGGAGAGTGAGTTAAGTGTCAATGACCGATTTGGATGCTTTACGGGTTCTGGGACGGGTTCTTGACTTGCTTCTTTCCTCTCTTGGGGGTCTGGGCAGGATGTTGGATTGCTGTATAAATTGGGTGGCAATTTTGTAATAACTTTTGATGCATTATAGTGATGTTGTGCGAGTGGTAACGAATATACAGTGATAATCAACAGGTAATACAGAAAATCATCCGCAAATCAATCAACATTACATTAGGGTGGGAATCAAACTGTGGTTACCACACTATTTTGCTATGATAGTATTGCAAAATAATCAATATTGTGTAAGAAATGCGTAATGATACACAAAGTGTGGCATTTGCTAAATAAATCACAGTACAGCATTTTCACTTTATTTTGTCAACAACACAGGCAATACCACAATAGTGACATATGTCATTTGGGAAGCAAATCAGCCACAATATATGAATGGTTGGTATGGCACAGTAAGCGATCAGATATTGTGATATACTGTAGTGAGAATAAGTATTCATATAACTTCTCAAATCTGTTCTAATATTTTTCCAACATTGATATCACAGTTGAGCAATAATCTCTATTTTGGAATAAAATCAGCTATGACACATGAGATCTGGCAACACAGAGTAAAATGTGATGAGATATTATTGTGGTGTTTTGCCAGTGACAACAATACAGGGGTTATACAGTCAAGAATAAAGTAAACTAGCAATGATACATTATGATCCCATTTTTTTTTCATGCTATGAATTAGTGTTGTTCTGATACTGTTTTTTGGCTCCCGATACCAAAACCAAGCTTTGCAGTATCGGCCGATACCGATACCATACCGATACTTGTTTTTTTTTTCCTCAACTTGAAAAAGCTGTCCTGCCATTGGTTCAGAGCATTCAAGGGCCAATAGGATTTCTTAGATCGGCATGCAGTGAACATGTCACATACCAGTGAATGTAGTGCACCAGCAAGACACAAGATGCTGCATCCAAAATCCTATATTAGTGTTGGAATTAATGGTATTGGCATGTTACTTGTGAGTACTCACCGATACCGATACCACTGTTTTAATGCAGTATCGGCACCTCTGCCGATACCAGTATCGGTATTGGAACAACACTACTATGAATGTAACAAACCAATAATGTGCATAAACTTAAGACCCACAAAAACCTTTTTAATTTTGCTAGCAAGTGACATGCCCTTGTCAGCTTGTAGTTGATAGCTAGTCCAATTTTTCAAACCAATCATAAACAAATTGACTCTATTAATTGTGACACCAAGTCACAGAAAATACAAATCAATGTTGTTTTTTGACAAAAAGCTGTCCTGTAATGGTTGATAGTAGTGTTGTTCTGATACCGATACTGGTATCGGCAGAGGTGCCGATACTGCATTAAAACAGTGGTATCGGTACTCACAACTAACATGCCGATACCATTAATTCCAACACTAATATAAGACGTTGGATGCAGCATCTTATGTCTTGCTTGTGCACGACATTCACTGATATGTGACATGTTCACTGCATGCCGATCTAAGATATCCTATTGGCCCTTGAATGTTCTGAACAATGGCAGGACAGCTTTTTCATGTTGAGGGGAAAAAAAACAAAAAAACTGAGGTATTGGTATGGTACCGGTATCGGCCGATACTGCAAAGCTGGGTATCGGTATCGGGGGCCAAAAAACGGCATTGGAACAACACTAGTTGATAGTTCTGTTGAGCCAAATGTCATCAAACGGAACAAAGGCGCAACCCATCAATAATTGAGGTTGTCAAAAAAGTAGGTTTGTCACAAGCGTTTTTCGCAAACAATTGTCTCCATTCTTGAATGCAGCCTACGCCTCCTGACTCAACTTTCTAGACGTTTAAAAGCTGTACTCAGCCTAGTGATTGTATGACCTAATACAACATCGCACATGAGCTTTCAACAGCAGAGGGCCGAGCCCCTGTTGTGGTTTGGCCGTGTTTGTAGCAACGTCGGCCACGCTCCCTTGCTGAAGTCTCAGGTGAGAGGTCGACTCAAAAAACAATGGCCAGTGACCCCCGTAAAGGGTTTTTAAAATGCAAGTTGCTGATTTGGATTGTGTTGAAGTAAACCGCAGCTATAACTCATTAAGCTCCAAGGAGAGGAACGCGTCACCGGCCACCTCGGGAGACCACAGAGAAGCCACAGTGTCATCAGTGCATTCCACCACGACGGGATATGAATCACAATGCTGACGCTGCGGAGACCTGTGGAAAGTAAGTCCTGGCAACACTAGCAGGAAGTAGTCGCCGTAATTGTGGATACTGTTGGCTATATGCAATTGTATTGATTGTTTAAATGTTGGCATTTAACCGAGCCACAGCTTGACAGTACAAGTCACACAAGGCTGGAGTAATGCTTTGTAGGCTAATATTTTTTCAATAAACTTGAAATAGAATAACTATGCTCTAAAATATAAGCACTCAAGTTAGTACGGTAACAATTTTAGTAGCAATAGTAAGTATAATTGCAGTAATTTTCTATATTGTGGCACAAATAAATGATTATTCTTATTCTCCACTAAAATCAAATATTACCGTAACTTTTTGGGGGGCAGTTAATTTAGGATTAACTGGTAGTTTAGGGGAGTTTCGACTCATTGTAAAATGGAGTCGCTAGCTTTCTGCAGTACGTAGCTTTGCATAAACACTAGTTGTTAGCTTTCTGGAGTACTTTCAGCTTATTGGCATGGAATTTTGTTCATTAGGTAGCTCATAATAAAACTTGGTAGATCGTGTTGTTGGGTAGTTAGCGCTGAGTAAATTATAGTAGTTAGCTTTCTGGATTAATTAGCTCACGACTAAAAACCTGTTGATTGCTTTTTATGGTAGTTTGATATTTAGCTCATTTGAAAAACTATACTAGACCCCGTGATTTGCGGACTAGATTAAACTTCTTATTGTTGAAAAATTGATACACATTATAATTAGCATGAAAAATGTTGTCTAAAAATAATAATAATAATCCCGAAAAATGCAAATAAGCGAAGATCGTGTAAATAATAATAATAATAATAATAATAAGAATACAAAGTAATAACAAACAAAAAGAAATGTAAACAAAAAAACTGCAAATATGCAGGGGTCCACTACAGTTAGCTTTCTGGGATAGTTTGTAGTAGAAAGATCTGCCTTCTTGTGCTATTAGTGACAAGCCAGGTCAATCAGGCTATATTTTACAAGGCAGCGGTCAACAGCCCATGACGTCCACCCATGAACAGTTGTCTGACAACAGTATTACCTGACTCAACTGCCACATTTTTTTTACTCTTTCTTTTTGAAGACTTGCCCTATGTTGCCTCCTTAATCCTCCAGGCTCAACCTGACGCCATGTTGGTCCTCTTAACAATTTTATTGTCGTCATTTGTAGGTGTGGATGGCGGATGCTCAAATGTTACAATAAGGGTTTACGTTGCTATGCACTGTTTGTGTAGTCGCTTTGTAGACTGTCATAACATGCCTGCACATTTACCATGCTACGCCACCTTGCAGCTTGAGACAGCTGTTCAAAGCGCATGCCGGCCATACTTTGTCCTTGTATTCTGCAACTCCCCACATGTACTGGCTCGTGGGCCTCCGCTTTGACCTGATTCAGCCTGATATTGTTTAAAGTTGGCTTGATTACATATAAAATAATATACTACCCCTAGCAAAAAGTATGGAATCACCAGTCTTGGACGAGCACTCACTCAGACGTTTTATTCTGTAGATCAAACTCAGATAAAAAGCATGAAACAGTCGTAAGGTCACTCCAAAGTGCAACATCTTGGCTTTCAGAAACACTAAAAGAAATGAAGAAAAAACATTGTGCTGGTCAGTTAATGTTACTTTTATAGAGCAAGTGCAGGGAAATAAATATGGAATCACTGCATAATATTATTTCAACACAACTGGAAATAACTTAACTATGACCTAAATGGCAAATGGCACTTCATTTGTATCGCGCTTTTCCACCTTACAAGGCCCTCAAAGCTCTTTACATTTTGACTACCCATTCACCAACTGATGATGAAGCATCAGGAGCAAACCTAATATGAGTCTGTCACAAATGTTACCTCATGCAGGCTAGTTCGATTCCATTTTTAAATTATTATTATTATTATTATTATTATTTTTACTAGGTTGGCCCGTAACTAGCTAGTAATAATTAGCTGGTAGAATACAGTCTGCAATACAGGCTTATTTTATTTAAAATCGAACAGTTCGCATTCTTCAATGGGCTATATGCCACGGAAGAGAGGGACTTCCGACTTCCGTGTTTTTGCACATGAGCTTTGATTCCGGTTCTGGGTTGCGATGTGTGTGCCGCGTTCCAACACTCGCATCCCCCACCCCTGCACCCCCCAACCGCACGCTCGTGTTGATTTTGCAGGAGCTAGCACGGCATCTCAGCTCTCTGACGTGCTTTGGACAACTGACAGACACACTACACATTCGCGCCCGTCGATGGGAGCGCAACCGAGGGGCACAAAGTCGGAAGTATTGGGACACGTCGCGAACCGGAACCGGAATCAAAGCTCCTATGCAAAAACAGTCCTGCCTCTTCTGTGGCATATACCCTGTTGTTTGTAGTAGAACAAGTTAGTCGGAGAAGCTAATAATTGTTTGCCATTTGTGAGTCAGCCATATTTTGTCTGTTACAATGGGCTATAGCTACCACGCAAAGCTACTGGCCATCTATCCCACAAAGCCATTTGGTATGCCTCTCTTGGCAGCTTAATAAGACATCGTGTCACAAAACTGAATGAATGAATGAATAAAAGAAAAAAAGAACAAAATATCACATTTGCTGCCAGTGATTTAGCGATTGGATTGGGCATCTTTGTGTGGTTATCATGTAGTGAGAGCATAAAGAAGGAGAGAAGTGTGGGCATGTCTATCTCACTTCTCCATCAACCGCTGCAAGTCACCCAACAATAAGAGGACAGGTTTTCACTGAACTGTAGCTGCAACAGGATCTTCAATGCCCCCTTCAATCGAGGCATTCCAAATATGAACCAGAAATTGGGTTACAAAAGGGGTAACCCAGGGGTCTTATTCGAGTTTTAAAAAATAAGAGCATATTCGGGTTTTTGCACGTGTTAACATGGCCTTTCAAAACTCAAATATTGCCAATATTCAGGTTTTAAAAGGGTTTATTGCCTGCATGTAAATGTAGTCAGTCCCCACTTGGCTGTAGAGGTCCTTTATCTTGCTGCCCTCACTCCCTCCTTGGGTAAAAGTCATCTCCTTACCAAGGCCACATGTCAAAATGTGAGTACAAGTGACCCTCACGCTTCATTGTTGTTGTCCTAAGGTTTCTTGTTCCAACAGATGCAATTAATGTGGCGTGGTTTTCGCAGACCACTAACCGGTAAAAATAAGCCACAAATTGGGAATTTGTGGTGTTATTCTTGATTTAACTAAAGAACCACAGCTACAAAAAAGCCCCTTGTTCGGTCATCTGGGTTTGGGATGATTTCAACGAGTCACCCCAAACTTTTTTTATTTCACGCCAACTTCCTGTTTTCCTATCGCACATCATCCAAAAGCTCTTTCTCACATCCTGGACGCAGGACTGCAGGTAAACCAAAATGTTACGTAACGTCAGTGAGGAATTAACGTCTGGCTGCCCTAGAGGATTTTAATTTTTTTTTTAACTGTGGGAGAGGGAGTTAATTAACTGAAGTTGATTCACTCGCTAATGACTGCTTCACTTCTGTGGGGCGTTTTTTAATGGGATTCAGAAGTCCAAATGAAAGCGAGCCCAATCTGTTTTTAATGGCACTTTGAGCGGTTTTAGTTCTGTTTTTACTTGTGCTTGCAGAGTGACCTCATTTGAGGCGAGGTCATAAAATCATAATGAAGTGATTAGCACTGAAGGAACATAGGAGGCAGAAAGAAAAAAAGAAAGAACATTATCATCCCCTTTTCACATCGCTTAGAACACAACCCGAAGCGCTTCATCAAGGTCACACCTTAATTTAATTACTGTTATAAATTGTCATAGCCATGCTGATTAAACTTGATGAAAAGAAATATTTTGCTTGCGTTTGCACCTCAAGTTAATTACAATTCTGTAGAAAAAAAAAACGGGATGTTTTTTGTTTGTTTTGTTTTTTTTAATCCAGCTGATGCATCATAAGTTTTTTTTTGTTTGTTTGTTTAAAAAAAAAACAAAAACATTTCAATTGCATTTTTTGTGTGTGTCAGCCTCTGGCATATTTAGAAACGTGCCCCCTGAGCTGCCAGTATGTTTGTGTGCATGTAGATCAAACACGGTTGTTACCACACTGTGAGTCACCAGCAAGCATCCTAAAAGACACAGTGTCTGACAGAATCTGTCAGTGAGTTAACGCTTAGCTGTCACATTGTGTAGAAAGTCAGCATTTTCCAAAAGAACCGCTTGTGAAAATATTGTGTTGTGTTGAAAGATGTGCTAGGTGTTGAAATAATTTGCTCCTATTGTGGGAATGTCAAAATATGTCCTGCATTAAATTGCGTCCAGGTATACACACTCAATTTTTGTTTCATATTCATCTGCTGATCTAAAACGCAAATGTCTTCAATATACAGAGTGATACAAAAAGAATGACCCCATGTCATGATCAAATATTTCGTAAGTAAATCAGAATGAGGGTGTTTGAAAGATCAGATTTCCCAGTTTTCTATAATTGTCACGTGACACTGACAGACTCGTGCGTCTGGCAGCGACAGCAAAAAAATAAAAAAAAATGCTCTTTTGCTTGGCCTCCTAGATCTCCTGACCTCACTGTTTGTGATTTTTTTTTTTTTTTTTTTTTCTGGGGGGTTTGTAAAAGATGAAGTCTTTGTTCCGCCATTACCAACTGACCTGGAAAACTTAAAACATCAAATAACAATGGCGATCAATTCAATTGATCCCGATGTGCTTGGGAAGAATTCTCATATCGTATTGATGTTGTTTGTGCTGCAAGGGGAGGCCATATTGAGCACTTGTAACATGTGACATAAAACTTGACTGTTAGTAGAATATTTTTAATTAGAACTGTTATTTTTTTCCTATTTTGCCTTCCTAGAATATTTGATTATGAAATCGGGTCAATCTTTTTGAATCACCCTGTACAATAAAAACAATGGTATTGACCGTTCCAATACTTTTGGAGGGAATTGTAGATATCTGTAACAGGAATTACAACAAGTCAGATATTGTAGATATTTTAAAATGCAATTACATTACTCAGTATCAACTATAAGCATTTAGCAGGACCATACATATGACGTCAAAGAATTTGTCATTTTGACTTTTATGCGACAGATTTCTTGAATGAAAAGTCCAACTATTCAAAATGTAATTACTATCAGAACGACAATGTTAATAGTGACATTTAACCACTGCTATGGAAGAATTCAATTTGACTTCTTCAGTTAAAGTTAAAATGTCTGAATAAAAATGTTTTGTTTGTTTTTCTTCACCAAATTCTACTCATTGCTATTATGTTGTGCAAATGCAAAGCATCCAAATGCATACGGTATTTTTCCCAGCTGGTTTCTTTATAACATAGCTGCATAATCAATGATCAGAGGTGGTTGGCTGAGAGAAGACACTGTTTTGACTGTTTGATTAGCGTGTGTGTTCAAGTGTGTGTTGTTAGGTCAAGTTTAAATAAGGAAGGAGGAGTGAAAGGAATTCCTGGACGCTGAGCACATGTTCTGTCTCATCCTCCTTTTTTTTCATTTTATTTTTTTATTTTATTTTTTTTTGTGCCGGAGGTGTCAGTCACGTAACGTTGCGTTGGTGCACAATGATTTACACAAGACTCGATAATATAGGCGCGTCATTTGAAAAGAGCAGGTGTTCACACGCTTCTTAGCTCATGGAAAGCAACTTGTATTTAGGTATCTATGAATGTGTGTGTGTAAAGGAAGGGGAGCGGTGGATAAATCTCATAATTGGTGCAGTCAAAACTGGCATTCAGGTCACTGAGTTTCCCTACCGCCGCTGCGCCTGTTTCTCATCCTGTGACAATAAGTTTGCCAGGCAACTTCCAGCGGCGCTGGAAGCAGTTATCCCGTCGCTGTTATTAACTTTGGTGAAAGTCACGTCGGAGATATTCAGGTCAGGCCTGAAAACCGCCGGATTGAAAGCACTCGGGTTAGCGGGGGGCGGGGGAGCACGTGTGTGGAATGACATCATGTTGAAAAGTGAAGAAGTTTGAAAAAACATGAAAATACATGATTGCGAGATTAACCAAAGCGAAACTTCCTCAATTTCTTCACTGTGGCGAAATCACAAAGACTTCCCGTTTGACCTAACTACTGTTTGTCTTTTTAAGACATACATGAACAATACCTTGGCCAGGGTGGCCTGCCTGGTTGGAGAAAAGTATCACTGGCAAACGACTACATTTATCCACAATATATTCTCTGATTGCCTAAGCATGATCATAAACATTGACCTATATGAATCTGTTTCAGCCTGTATGTGCTGCCATGTGATCTTATCTGCCCATGATAATGGTCAATATTAAAATATATTGCAGTCAGTCAGTTAAGTCCGGGTACAAAGAGCATGGGCCACCACTAAATGCAAGTTTGCAAGAAATGTTTTACTTGAAAGTCATGTTACGTATGTAACTATGGTTCTATGAGTCGTGAATGAGGTCAGCGGGGAAGATATAGAACTCTTATGTGGTTAAAAAGCAGATTGCTGCAAACAAAGGTAGTACAGTAGTTGAAGGTAGATGAAAAGAGTTTGTCATACAGATGTGCTCCAAGAGGGACCCTCATGTGGCATCAAAAGACTTTTCAACAAAAAGGGATTTGCTGGAGCGGCGAGAACAAACGCGGCACTGTGAAGTCCGAGATCCGACAATGTCGACAGCTTGTCAGAGATCCCCGCGCCGTCTTTCCTCACCCGCTGTCGTGACCTCCCCGCCGAAGCCACTCCGTCAAAGCCGCCTTCCGCCTTTAGCCTCACCTCACTTCAAAGCCACTCGCGTGGAGGCGGCCGTTATCGTTGCCAACATCTTATCAGAAGCGCACAAGTACCTTTTCAAAACATATTTGACAGGAAGCCCGAAGTCTATTAAACAGGAAGGTTTTCTTTTTTTTCCCCCCTCTGTGTAGCTTTCCTTGATTCTAGCCAGGAACAGTTGGACAACACTGGCGGACGCATTTTCATTTTTCCAGTTTATTTTGAGGGCTTCATATTGAGAGCGTCATAATCCCAGTCAGTCAGCTTGTTGGCATGCCGAGTAGGGGAAGATATCGTTTCTGTTCTTCTCTTGAGAAGGGATCATGTTTGACAATTTGGAGTGGCACAATTTGGATACGCGTCAAGGCAGCGGAAACTGTCAAGACCCTTTTCTTGAAAATCCTCTAAGTCACGCTTATCTCGAAGCACCACTGTAGCCTATGTGAGGTTGCAAATTCAATTTAAGTACACCGATCACCTATACCGCATCAATACAAGTTTGATGTCCTCAAAATACACTATCGTATCAATTAGTGTTGTTCCGAAACCGATACTGCATTAAAACAGTGGTATCGGTATCGGTGAGTACTCACAAGTAACATGCCGATACCATTAATTCCAACACTAATATAGGATTTTGGATGCAGCATCTTGTGTCTTGCTCGTGCACGACATTCACTGGTATGTGACATGTTCACTGCAAGCTGATCTAAGATATCCTATTATCCTATTGGCTCTTGAAAGCTCTGAACCAATAGCAGGACAGCTTTTTCATGTTGAGGAAAAAAAAACCTTAAGTATCGGTATGGAATTGGTATCAGCCGATACTGCAAAGCTGAGTATCGTATCGGTATCGGGGGCCAAAAAACGGTATCGGAATACACTAGTATCAATGACTTAAAGTATATATACCCACGTCAGCCAAAACAGCACAAATAAACACGTTAAAAACACCCGTTATAAATCTCAAATACAGTGAAAGCAAAGAGCATGAAATATGATGTTAAAGTGCTTCATTTGAGGTGTGTCCATCATTAAATTAAGAAAATAATTAGACCACTTAATTAACACCAAAGTTACCCTCATTAAAATCAATAGTGGCAAAGAGTCAGGCCAGGCCATCAAAACGTTATGTAATGTTGAATATTTGTATGATTTATGCATTGTTTACTTCCATGCTGCCTGGTGTTGACGCTGGTGTAGTTATCCATGTCCAATTTGGGCGTCTATGCATTTGTCCCATCAGAATAAACATATGAGATATGTGTCACTTGAAATATACATGTAGACAGTCAGAAAAATTGTATATAAACATTAAATCAAAAGTGGGCGCTTGGACCTTCATTTTAAATCCAGCCCAAGTTGGTTGTGTATTTGTTGCTCTCTCCTGCAACTGAAAACTTGTAGTCCCTGTAAAGTGAAAATAAAAATGTCTTGTAAACTTGACACACCACACAAAAGAGGTTTTTCTTAACAAGCATGGCTAGTTTTATTGAAGAAAAAAAAAAAAAAAGACAAGTATATAAAATGGAGCTTCAAAATCATGACATCATTGTCGCCGCTCTCAAATGTTGTCGCTGAATGCAGGAAACCACACATCACCAGTGAAAGAAAGATGCTACATGGGCTAGCATCTTTCTGGAGGCTGCACATCTCTACATGTTTAGGCCACAAAGTTTAAATAAATGTTTGTTGGGTTTATTAGATTAAAATTGATTAAAATCGTAATCGTCCTGAATGGGGGAAAAGTTTTTGGCCATATCAACCAGTCCTACCGGAAATATATATCCACAGAAATTCTCCAGGTCATTGCGGGGGCTTTCCACGGTGTGACAAGCTGTGCTAGCCACCAGCTAGCTCGTGATCTTCCAGAGATATTCTCTGATGGCGGACAGGCAGGAATCGGGATGGGGCAGCAGGCTCATCTGCGGCATCGTGCCCTGACTTTAAATGACACTGACCTGACGTGTAAATTTTAGCATCCAAGGGACGACGCAGGCTATATAGACTGATTATCTAGCTAACTGCATGCTATTGTAGTAGAAATGGGCCTACTCACAATTGACAATTCCCAGCTTACGTCACAAATCAAAATGGCAGCCTTACTCGCTGAAATGACCCGCTGCGGCCATTGAAAAGCACTGGCCTTTGGATCATTGTGATGTAATTTGTGAGGATTATTTTGATTTCAAATGTTGACGAAATGTCGTTTAACTACTATAACAATCTGCCTGCATTTGTGTGCTAGTCACAGGCAAAGGCAAGACAATACGCTGTATGTTTTCACCGTGTAAAGGAATCATTATCATTGCGTTGCATTATGAAAATATCCAAATGCCCGTATGTTTAGAATTGTCAATTGCACCGGATAACAGTTGAATTTTTTTTATATAGTATATAGTTATTTTTTTGGGGCACCATTTTAGCTATGCCTCAAAAACCAGCTAGTATAATGTATTTAGAAACATATCTCTAAATTCACTCTACAGGGTCTTTAAGAACAGGATGAACTCATCAGTACCAGGGGAAAACAAGTGGGCACTCCACCCATGCCCAGTATATTGTTTCTGCCATGGTAAACAGATCCAGTTCCAAAATCCAAAATCCTCACACCCCCTTGGAAACCATCCTGGTAATTATGCAGTCAAGCATACAAAGCAAGTGATGCAGGTGGGAAATATTATCAAAAGTCCAGTTTGTATAGTGTAAAGTGAGCAAAAGCCCCCAACTTCCCACCAGAGCATCTCCCGTCAAGTACCTCTCCACTATCCTTCATTGGAGCGTGTTGACACCAAAAGAAAGTGAGCAGGATCATGAGGCAACAATTGTGTTAGTAGGCCACAACACCAAAACAGTGAGGTGAACATTTACTAAAGCGTCAAAACATCCATAAAAATCTGTCCAGTTGTCGTCATAATTCACAATAATGAGCAGCACAACTGCAATTTTCACATAAAAGTGTGTCGCGCCAGTTCTTGTGAGAATTGAGTAGGAGTTCGTTCAGAAATTACTGGACTGTAATTAGTAGAAAATTGCTATATTTTGGGGGTTGAATCAAGTGTCAAAACATGCCCTGACCGCTTAACCACTTTAAAAATAATGGCACAATATATACAGTTTTCATGACAACAAGACTCACTGCCACACTGATGGGCAATGGCGAACTATATGCAAATTATAATTGGCAAACTGTTACAAACTCCTCAATGGAGGACAATTACCAATGACATGCATGGGGTTTGTTTTCTAAGGGCGTCTTCACACACCAAAAGAGAAAACGCTTAGCAGAAAATCCTCAACATCTGGGATGGTTTGTTTTAATTTTGCCAGCTTAGAAAATGTAGCTGTCATATACAGTTGCCACAGAGAGACAGCGGTTCCTATGTCTTGACCAAACATAACTATTAAAGGTTTTGTGATTTCCAGGGCATTCTGCTCTCATTTGTACGCTGGTCTGTATCTTTAGTCTGTGCAGTGAATAATGACATTAACGCTTGATCAAACAAACCAATAGTTATCGCAGCAGAATTCATTGTAATTGTAACCAATATAACCCTTAATCACAACAGCCTCAAAGGGCTTCACCAGGTTCTCAGTTTAAAAGCAGTCAGTTGATGCAAAATGCTTGCAGCAACAGCTTCACTTTGATCATCGCCACCAAGCCTACTTTTCAAGCAGAAGGGGACGAAGGGGTTAGAGCAGATTAGGGCAAAATCTACATTTCAGGGCTGAGGCTGAGTGAGAGAATAGTTGCATACCTGGTGGGGTTTTACCAAATGCGAGAATGCAGAAATAACTCTGGAGTTAAGACATTTCTACAGAGGTAGCTGCTCTAGTTTTTGCTGGTTGGCGTTCCAAAAGAATGAAGAAAAATAATCAGACGACTACTTTTTTTTTTTTTTTTTTAGCTCTCGGAGTTAAAGAGGTAAAATGTAAATGATGAAGCAAAGCGGACTAAGGACAGAACCCTGGGGCACACCACTCGAGATTTGAATGCACTGTTAGCCATACAGATGTGATTGAACCATTTAATAATTAATTATGAATCCATTTCAGGACAGTTTTTATCTTTGGTTTCACCAATTAGGTTGTGTCTAGCGCTGGTAGAACAGTAAACATACCGATTCTGAAGGATCCTATTGGAGCACTTTTCAGTCTCCAGGTGTGTTGGCCACCTGCCAACCGGTGTGAGGCCTCTGCAAAGATATTCTCATGAGTTAGGCGGAGTGTGTAGTCGTACACGCGCCGCAACAACAAAGCACCATTTGGTATCTTCGCCCCAGCCATTGGTCATCGCCATTCGATCAAGGGAGGATTCTGCCGACAGGAAAGAGCGAATGAGAGCCAGGTCGGCCGAGGCCATTACTCCTCTCACAGTGGCGGGATCAAAGTAAACAGCGATAATGGTTCCGCCACAGTTAATAATACTGCCGCCGAAGAATGTTGGCCGGGGCTGGCTACTCCCGACCTCACACACATAACTATACAAACACACATTTACACACACTCCTCATTCCACCACTGCAATGACACATCGCAAGCTTTCCTGCGTTCTTCCCACAAACCAAACACTTCATTCTAATTGTAACACTTGTGATTTATTTGATTTGTAAAGGAAAACTGGCTTTGCTAGCTGTGCTCCCACTGGAAAACACTCACACACAGAGAGACTTTGTAATTACAACACATGCAGTCTTGAGGGCTCATTAGAACCTAAATTATCTCCTTCCACAGACGTCCACTCTCAGCAGTTCCTTTCCCTTCCTCCTTTGTTCTTCCCACCCTCCATTGAACAATATATATGACCTGTCAGGTCTCCAAAGGCTACACAAAATGGTCTAAATATTGACATGTACCCCTTAGTCAATGAGGTCAGTCAGGGGTTGAATTAGACCTCTTAGATTCCAAGGAATCTTGATTCTTCCTCTTTTAAAGCCAATGTGGACAATTGTATGCTTCCAACTTTGCGGGAAGGGTTTGGGGAGGAAGGTCCTTTCCTGTTCCCAGTGCTTAAACCCAAGTCCTTAAAGACTTGGATGAGTTTAGTTTGGACGGACTTGAGAGCCTTGACTTCTACCCCATCAAACACCTTTTGGAAGGACTGCAACGGAGATTGTAAGCGAGGCCATCTCACAAATGTTCCCACGGATGCACACCAAATTCTTGTTCTTCCCAGAAGTCATGAAAGTTCTCATAGATGCAAAGGAAAGACCAGATTGATACAGGAGTGTTAAGTTTGTCTTTCCTGACTTCTTTCTATGGTTCAAATGCAGATGACCTAAACATTACCACACCGGTCACCATTGACAATTGCTTTCCTTATGTAATGGCCTGGGTACCTCTGTTGCATCATGTTCACACCATAGTTTGAGATTTTGAGGGAGGAGGATTAATATTAGTCATTTTTTTCCCCAACAAATCATGTTTTTGTGATTGAAAAGTAATATTTTTGTGTCATAATTTCAGAGAAAAAAGTTTGACTATTTTATTTTCTCGATAATGCTCGAATTTATTTGATTTTTTTTTTTTTTTTTAGAAAAAGCCTTATTTTTCCCCCATATGTTTTCTAGATTTAGAAGTTGTATTTTTTAGATTATGATGGTGTAATTTCTATAAAAGACTTTTTTTTTTCTAGTCATATAAGAAAAAAAATCCTCTTTTTTTTTTAAGCTAATTTTTTAACCAATAAGATTTATTTTCGTGCTAAAAAGTTGTTTTCTAAATAAAAATGTTGTTTTTCTAAACAAAAAAACTAAAGGTTATACATATATATATATATATATATATATATATATATATATATATATATATATATATATATATTTTTTTTTTTAAGTTTTAATTTTCCCAGATAAAGCTGTATTTTCTAGATTAAACAAATATTTTTCAAGTTTTTTTTTTTTAATTCACCAGAATAGTTGACACTCTAGATTAAAAAGTTGATTTTTTTTTCAGCTCGAAACTATTCGATTTTTTTTCCTAGATATTATTTTTCTAAATAATCTCGTCAATTCTATTTTATAGAGTAAACATGTGAGTAAACAAAGTTCCAATATTAGTCATATAAGTATTAATTTTCAAGAAAACATTTGTTCTGTATTAGTTTCTTCCTTGACAGATTGAGAGAGAGAGAGAGAGAGAGAAATCAGGTTGTTTGACGTGGCCAGTGAATGGGATCCATCAAGAAGATGTTTAAAAGTACATATTGTTAGTTTTGCAAGCAATGGTCCTTCTCTCTTTGATACTCTTTTAATAAAGTTCCGATAAAAAAAAAAATGCTGTGCCGTGAGCATCCACACTGCTGTCTTTGTTGTTGGCAAGATTTTATCCCATTTCGCTTTCCGTCTCCTGAAAAGACATTGATTGGTCCATTCACGTCGCGAGCAAGATCGAGCAGCCAGATTACATGCATGCGGACATAACCCGCCTGGTTTACATTGAAATCATGACCTGTCCCGCGTGCGTACGGGACAAATGTTTGTGAGGGATTGCCACCCACGTATGAAACCGGAGAGCCGCGAGCGCAGGCGACCCCGTGCCAAGCCCGCCGCCATCGGCCCTCTCCTCAATCAACCCTTGCTGCCCTAATCCAGTGTTTACACAAAACCCCGGGCAGGAATGATAACCATGAGACCACCCCACATCCCGAAACGCCCCCCACAACCCCCATCACCTTCCATCGCCTTCCCAAAGCTGTTTTCACAGGAGCCAAATACCTTAAATACATAATTAGCGGGGTCATTTGTGTGATGGGGGGCACCCCGACGAGGGCATGAGAGTGAGTTGGAGGAGAAATTGGGGGGCAGGATGGGAAGACGTGAAAGTGGACAAAGAGACGCATTCATGAGCGCCGCCCAGGACAAACTTGGCTGTCGCCGTCTTCAAAGGCCACCTCTGCCTTTCCTCAAAAGCCAGAGGCCACAGGGAGGTGAAACAAAATGGAGGTTGGGGGTGGGCATTAACTGATGGGAGTGGTAGCGCCGCAATGAGAAGGAAGAAAATTATACTCCGAAAAAGTCGTTCTTTTGGGAGTAATGTAGAAATCCTTTGTCAAGTCAAACATTTTCTTTTCCATATTATATTTTTATGCACTCCCACTAGTCTTAATAAAAAATAAAATAAAATAAAGGCATTGTGTAAATGTAATGTGTTTGTGCAATATGAATTGGGAAAAATGCACCCGTTTTGCTACTATCCTTCTCAGGTGTCAGCCATTTTGTCACTGTTGACTGAAAATTACATTACAGTGCCGAAGGGTTCATCATAGTTTAGCATGCAGCACATGCACATGCAAAAAAAAAAAAAGAAAAGAAAAGAAGTTATTTAGGCAGTTTATCACTCTGTGTCAGTGCCTATTTTCTCAAAGCCAAACACTGACAGAGTGCCTTCAAAATGCTGCCACCTGGGAGGAAATAATGCCATTATAGGCCAGATGAAACTCCGATTGTCAGATTGGCTCCCAGAAAAGGTCATACTATCACACGGGGAACCTCATGTTTACAGTAAACGCAAATTGAGACTTTAAATGCACTCTGCTACTTTCGCCGTTCCCTTCCAGCCCCTCCCTTCCCAATGACCCCCACTGAGTTCTGAACCCTGACCCTGCTGTGTATTATGGCTAGCAGCCCAATCATTTCAGTAGTCAAGGCAGCCTAAAATTCCAGTGGTCCGTGTTTCACACCAGGAGACCGCCTTTGAATTTGGAAATCTCATCCACACACTCACACAGGGGCCATTCACACAGCCTCTTTGCACCTCGTCCGCCTCTCGGTCCCCCTCTGGCATTGTTTATGGAAGCATGTCCACTTAGCACTGCCCCCTCACACCCAACTTATTATCCACATCCTGCGTTCACTTGGCTTTCTCTTGCTTCCTCTTTCGCCATCGCCTGCGCTCCCATTATAAGTTCTCACTGCGGCATCACTGGGAATGAATGGAGCGCTGCAGGGGGGAATGTGGGGATGCAAAATATAAAGGAGATTTAGGGCTGCACTAAAATATAAGGAAAGGCTCCCGTTTGTTCCGGATAAAAAGCCATACTTTGCCATGTAATGAATAAATAAATCAATAAAATGAATAAATAAATCAATAAAAAATTTTTTTTGAAAAGTTTTCTTTTTTTCTTTTTTCTTTTTTTTTTTTTTTTTAAACGTTAAAACGTTTTCTTTTCCAAGGGCAGGGAAAGGGGAAAAAAAAAATCATTATCATAGAAGAAGAATACAGTCATAGTATTTGAGAACTCTGTTTTTTTTTTGTTTTGTTTTTTTGTCTAAATAGTAAGGTTATCCCTTTATTTTTTAGTTTAAAATGTGTTGTTTTTCCAAGACAAACTTAGCAATGTTAGGACAATTATATATATATATATATATATATATATATATATATATATATATATATATATATATTGTTTGTTTGTTTTAATTCTTTTAGTGATTTATTTTATTTTTTATTGTGAGAAAATGCCAGGTGCAGTCTTTCAAATCAAAAGAATATTTTCAGTATATATTTTTTAAGTAACCTATAATGAGAAAATTGAATTATTTTATTAAGAATCGTTGCATTGTTGAGTAAAATTCTTTTTTTTTTCTTCTGGAATTAAAAGGTGATTTTTTTAAGGTAAAAATGTAACTTTTTATTAATTTTTTTTGCAGGAAAAACACTAATAATCATATGATAAAGTTTTTTTTATTAAAAAAAAGCTTAATATTATGATAGTAAGCTTAAATAAGCAACGGTTTGTTTGTTTGTTTTTTGAACAAATGGTGGCAAACTTTAAAAAAAATACAAATATTGATAAAGTGTTATATTAAGCATATAAAGTAATAGTGTTGAGACAAATATTATTTTCTTTGGCTTATTAACATTCTTTATATACAGTACATCATAATTGGCAGTTTTTGTGAAAAAAATTACATTATTTCTCAGAATGAAGTCACTTTTTTTTTTTTATTAAAATGTCTTATTTTCTCCTAGAAAAAAATGTAACGAGAATATTTTTTTCAAGAAAAATATTATAATAATACAATTATAAGGTAAAATCTTTTTTTGACTATAAATTGTATTTTTCAAGAAAAACGATATGGTATATTTATAGTTTGTCAAAAGAGCCAATTGTAGTTGCAAGAGGTAATAGTAGTGGTCACAGGTCAGATGCAGTTATGTAGGGAAAAAAAATCCTTCAGCAGTTTTTTGGAATGATGTGGTGCTCCCTCGAGGCTGTTCAGCCACTCAGAGGAACTTGTGGTCTCGTCAGTTCAAAGATTAAGCACAAACCGGACGGGAAATGTCCCAAAGTCCCCCAGCACCTTACGGACGGGTCCGACCCTTGACCTTCGGCTAAATCCCAACGACAGGTCAGCCTGGAGGCCTCCGAGATCGCGTTTCTTGGATCATCAACACCTCTATCAAATGCCACGTACGTGTCATGGCGTCACACAGAGGACATTTACGCTGCTCAATGAAGCTAACGTTCACGTTTTTCAAAGTGCTTGCTTGCGTGGGTATCGTAAATAACTGCCAGTATTTGTTTAGTTTGTGTGTTTTATTTTTTATTTGCTGTTTTAGTTATTTGTTATTGCGTTTTGCACTTCAGGGTCACTGTACATTTCAGAATTCTGGACTTTATTTTTTTACTTTTAAATTAGTTAATTCAGTGCTTCAACTTTTACAAGAGTATTTTTTTCTTCGTGAGCAAAGATGGACTATCTTTGCCACATTGCAATCTGTACTTTCTTCTTTTTTTTTCACAGTTTTATCTGTACTTGTAGTCAAGTACAGAGTGTAAGTGCTTTTTGCATCTCATCGGAATGCGTTGACGCCATTTCAAATCTTCCTCCAAGACACCAAAGAATCGAGACTCGGAAACTCTTGATGAGGAGAAATACATTTATTGTTGAACATAAATAGATAAATTATGATTACTGCTGTCTTTATCCAATAAAGGAAGGATTGTATTGTTTTCTCTGTAAAAAAAAACAAAACAAAAACAAAACATTTTTGAATTCATTTGTTGTTGTTGTTCGGATTGCAAAAAAAAACAAAACAGTGGCGACACATGGTGGCATATAAATAAAGCACCCTTGACGATGGTCGGACTTTGTCTGGTCTCAGCTGATAGCGTCGTGCTTTGACGGTGACTCACTGACTTGTCGGGACCACCGCTGGCTCGATTTGACAGCACTTGTCCAAAATAGCGTTTAGTTGCATGTGTTGTGGAAGCGCCATTGTGATGTGACGTGCTTGAAACGATGTCGTGAAAAGCAAGCCCAGGCTCCAAACAAGGACCTCATTCATGCTTTGCTTATTCATTCACTCTTTAAAGTGGACTTTGCTCTGTGTGTGTGCGTGTGTGTGTTACAGCAGACTGGGTGGGCATGGTCCTTATCAGCATTACAGTGATATGGCTGAAAAATAACTTGTTTACGTACAATCCTGATGGCGTCCGCATATTTCCCGCACATTAAGGACCACTTACGGTGTTGTTGTTGTTTTTTTCTTGCCATAATGGATTAAATACAGACATTCAATAACCAATGAAAAGTAAGCGTAATATATTTCATAACAAAAATAAAGCATCTTCCTGCAACTGGCTTTCCCGCGTCTCCTCCCGTCCGTTATCCAAAGCGTACACAAGACTCGATACACCGTCAATGAATAATAATAGGATGACAATGACAATAGCGAAAAGTGGACGAGTCCTCTCAAACATCCTCAAGTATAAATAGTTTGTAAGGAGCATCCGGGTCGGCACATAGACGACCATGTCGGCGTCTTTCGTCCTGCGTCCATTTAAAAGCAGGGTGGGGCACTTTTGTTGCCTTTCAGGAGGTCATCCGCCGCTCTCAAATGCCGCTGTTGTGTCCGAAACTGGAAAATCCCTTTCTGCGTCTCCCTTTGTGTCCTTCGCTCCTCTTCATCACTCGCTAGTCTTTTATTGGATTTGTTTGAAGAAAAAAAGCACCTTTGGCATCATTGTTTCTTATGTTCGTCAGTCTTAAAGGGAAAAGTTCTTTGTGTCGCGACGATGTGCCCACGCTGGCGTCCTCACCTCACGTCCACTGGTGGGGGGAAGAAGAGAGCCAAACATTAGAACACAAAACTAGATAAAAGAAATGCAACAAGTGGTACTTTGCGCCTGATTGCATTCATTGGCACATGCATGTTGACTCCCGAAAAGCGTTCTCTACATACAGTGGACCATCCAAACTTGAACAGTTGAAAAATTAGGAATTTGGGTTCAAATTTGGCTCAAAATTGGGAATACAGTCAACTCTTTTTTTTTTTTTTTGGCTATATGTGGCCCACAGTAGCAGAATTTAAAAACATTTTCACATACTGCTTAGGGGTTAACCCGTAGGCAGTATTGTGACCTATTTTGGGCTTTTTGATGGTTCTAACCAAGTCATTTCAAAATAAGATACTGCCTACGGACTACAGGAAGACTTATAAATCCCAGTAAAGCATGTTCCTTAAAATTGCATTACATTAACGACAATTTTCTATTCTACTCATTTCTAATTTATAGTTCCTGATCATAGTTCATTTAAAAAAAAAAAGTATTACTCTCGAGTCACCAAAATATTAGGAATTTTAAACAGTATATTTAAATACTGGATTTTTGTATAAAACTGATTTGTTGGCAATATGCATATGATTACTTTTCAGTATACAATAGGTCATAAAATATGATTTAAAGTACAACTTATTTTATTCATGAGTACATCTGTCATTTATTGTATTTGTTTCAAGTATGGTAGTACATTTGAAAAAATGTTGGCAAGTTAATATTTCACTTTTTTGGCACAATTTTTCAATAAATGCCATTTAAAAAAAAAAACATGTTTACATTGGAAAAATCCAGTGTAAAATGTTAATATGAAAATATTCCTAGATGTTACAAGCAGTTATTTATATTTTCATTTGTATTTTTCATGTATTGTTATTTTATAATTTTTGTACTCCGCCCTCATAAGGATAAAATATTCAGATAATGGATGCATTGATGGATGGATGGATGGATGGATGTCATAGGTTTTTTGTTTGTTTGTTTGTTTGTTTGTTTGTTTTACAATTAAAAAAATATATAATTGTATTTCAGTATTTACATTTGTTAATTCTTTTAGATCAGTTTTCTTAGTGCCCTTGTCCTTTAGGGCCCAACAAAATATTCTTACTTTTAATCCCAGATCCCCCCCCCCCCCCCTATTCAATCTCAATATAATTAGTGTAGCTTTTATTTTGTACCCAAATATGGTTCCCAATATTCAATTGTTTCTGTGGAGAATTCATCATCGAAACAAAATGGAGGTCCAACAGCCTCTTGTAATGAGATGTTTGATTTCCAAGGGTCCACTGTATATGGAGTCAAATTACAAGTTCTTACAAATGGTGGCATAAAAAAAACAAAAACAAAAAAACAAAACTGCGGGCGCATCATTTCACACGCAGGCAAGATGACAGTGACGCAGTGTGCCTTGCAATCAGTGCATGCATGCAGCAGCATCATGATCGAAGAGCTCGACGCCCTCCTCGAACCCATGTGATTGGTGGCTGGACTGTGATTGGTACCCGGTTGGCGAGGCGAGAGGACGCCTACCTGTTCCCTTCACAGCTTTCCATTGAGGAGAGTTGGAAGGGGGTTGGTGGGGTGCAATGGCCGCGACTTGCGTTATGTTGCCAATAAATCCTTGTGGGCGCTTAGCTTTTTAGATTTCCTTTTTTTACCTTTTACCCTACGGTGGCCTGAAAGCACAAAGTTGGGGACGGTGGATTAGGAGGGGCAGTTGGGGTAGGGTGGTTAAAAAGCAAAAGAAGTGAGGTTTTATGATACAGAAAGAGCCCTGGGACAGAAGCAGCAAGTGCAAATCTATGACACTAATAAATACTTCAAATGCCTTATCATTGCACTTATCTGCTCCGAGGGAGAATACGGCTTCAGATCAAGGTACCGGTTGCAGGTGAGACAGGGGGAAGGTAGGATTGGGTGGGGGGAGTGTTACCTGGTGTCATGCCAAGCAGCCTTTGGACATCTTGCCTCAACATACACGCATGCTCGTTCTTAAGACGATTTACAGCAGATCAGTCAAACTCAGCGGCCACGTTGTACTTATAGGTCCCTCAGATGTTTATGACTTTGAGACCATATAGAGTATCTATAAATGATTCATCATACAATTATAAATAACAGCAATAATAAATGGGTTAAATGGTAAATGGTTAACTAATTTCGAAATCAGAAGTCAAATAAAGCAGATTGTTCAATTTGTTTTGAAAAATTGAGTTTGGAATGTTGGAACAGATTTTCTCAAGGAACACAAAGTAGTCGTAAGTAACACACATGATTTGCTTTCGCGGCTTTTAGCGAGCTTACTATGATTACTATGTGGCAGGCCAGATCTGGCCTCAAGCCTTGGGTTTGACACTTTGTAGAATGTTCTAGAAATTCAGTATTCTTAACATTGACCCTATGAGGTGGCACGGTGAGTGAGTGGTTAGCACATCTGCCTCCCAATACTAAGGACTCGGGTTCGAGTCCAGGCTCCAGCATTCCTAGGTGGAGTTTGCATGTTGTCCCCGTGCCTGCGTTGGTCTTCTAGTTTTAGTTATTTGTTATTGTGTTTTGAACTTCAGGGTCACCGTACATTTCAGAATTCTGGACTTTATTTATTTATTTATTTTTTGTACTTTTAAATGAGTTAAATCAGTGCTTCAACTGGAGTTTGCATGTTTTCCCTGTGCCCGCGTGGGTCTTCTCCGGGTACTCCGGTCTCCTCCCACATTCCAAAGACATGCATGGCAGGTTAATTGGGCGCTCAGAATTGTCCCTAGGTGTGCTTGTGTGTGTGGATGGTTGTTCGTCTCTGTGTGCCCTGCGATTGGCTAGCAACCAGTTCAGGTTGTACCACGCCTGCTGCCCATAACCAGCTTCAACACCCCCCGCGACCCTTGTGAGGAGCAAGCGGTTCAGAAAATGGATGGATGGATGGATGGATGGATGGACCTTACGCGGATAATGGTTGTATGCGCGCTCCTGTGAAGACTTCCTTGTAAACTGCCCGTTGTCAACTCTGGAGTGAACGGCAACTTCTACTGAAACATGTATCTCTTTTTCTTATCACCACATGCAACATGGTGTCAGAAGTCTAGGACTTATCTTTTTTTGTATTTTTTATCACCGTTGTGCTATCACACGGATTTTTTTTCACGACAACTACTGGCGGACGGATTCAGACGAACCGACACGCTGGTGTTCAATGGCAACATTGTAGAGAACTGGCACATATTTGAGCAGGAGTACGACATTTTCATCGCTGCAGCCCACTCTGATAAACCAGCACGGACTCGATCTTACATTCTTTTGAACCTGGCCGGACCCGCATCGAGCGAGAAAGGTCGACATAGCGGAGGGACGTGTCCTCATTCCCGCGGAGTCCAAGGAGGACCAGGAATGCCTCAATTCAGGGAAATGTGTCATCCTCAAACTTGACAATGGAACGACAAAAGTTCAACACACATAACCAAAAGGCTGGTGAGACCAATGAATCCTATGTGAGAGATTTAAGGATCAAAACTAAGAGCGGAAACTTTGGTGAGCTTTGTGAGGAGCTTATCAGAGACCAACCCGCAAAACTCCTGTCAGCACACCGAGCCGAATCCAGCAAGGCGTATGACACTTCCAGGGCATGAGCACGTTGAACAGAACATGGACAACGAGCACACTAAGACACCAAATATCAGTATCTGACCAGCCTTGATATGATAATGACAATCTTTACAGAACCCGTTCAGTTTGTGTTTGTAAACCCAAGCCAAAGTACAGAGGTCAGTTTTGTTCAAAGCATATTGTTTTGTTTTTTTAATGCTATATTCAATTTGGTTGTTACACTGATTGCAGGTTATCATACATTTGAATGTTCATATTTAGTTGCTTTCTACAGTATTGTGGTTTATGGTATAGGAAACAACTAAGGAAAAGGGATGTAGAATGTTCTGGAAATTCAGTAGTCTTAACATTGACCCTACGCAGAATGGTTGTATGCGCGCTCCCGTGAGGACGCGCTTGCTTGTAACTGCCCGTTGTCTATTCTGGAGTAACTTCTGCTGAAACGTATGTCGTTTTTTATTGCCACCACATGCAACGCAATAGGTGGCCACCTGACAGGTGTGTCAGTCTGTTCAGGAAAAGGTCAACGGGTGCAAAGCGGGGTGGGAGAAGACTACAGGGAAGGAAAGGAAATTGAGCAGAAAAGAAGAAGGCAGGAAAGGACGATTATAGAAGGATTAGAGCACGACTTTGTGTCTCTTCTTTTATTCTCTATCAGGAAGTCAGCATGTCTGTTAGGGTGCTTTCACACCTAGAGATCTTTGGTCACACTGAAAAATCCACAACAAATATGACTTTCTTCTAATTGGTCGAGAGGATGTAAACAGGAAGAAATGTCTTCGGTCCTCGGTTAATGGCGTTGAGTTCTGTTCCAGTGGGGGCAATGTTACAAATATTTGGACCTAAATTGAAAGGCACCATAGTCTATCACTAACCTCTAATATTTGTAAGCCTCTGCATAATATTTGTAAGCCTCGGAATATGTGCTGCCAAATTATCAGCCGAAACAAATACAACTAATATCGGATCACTTTCTCACAATGCCTCCGGAGTTCAGAGCAGTACCTCCTTGAGGTGGTCCCAGTTTGATCAGGTACTCAAACCAAATCAGACAAAAGGAAAATGGTAGTGCGAGTGTGAAAACACCCTAATTGAGGTTACATGACAATGACAGCCAAGAAATGCTTGATAGGGTTTACCTGTTTCTGTGTCGGTGTGCTCCACGACGTGATGCTGCGACGTGCACACGCACTCCAGGTGGTCTTCTAACCGTACGAAGACCTCTTTCAGCTTGGGCCTCCTTTTGACGTACTCCACCTTGGCCACCTGTAGAGACGAGGAGAAGAGAACGCGTGGTCGTCAGTGAACATCCAGTAAAACACTCAGTGACTGCAGTATTCTTGCAAGCTCAAAACCTTGGCTTCCGCTTGACGGGGTGCTCTGTGAGGTGTTCATCAAATGTGTAAACTGTTAATGACCCTGTCCGAACAAGCTGTGACAATTGGAGAATGATAGGTGAGAAGCAATTGTACGGATTGCAACTGGGGAAACCCCCCTTTACTACCACCACAGCCACTGTACGCTTCAATATTAGGCCTGGAGCATCCACTTCCAGAAATAGACCCATACTGTCCCACCTTGTCCCAACATGTTAACCAATATAGAAGCATTTGGACACCTGGCCATAAAGACTTTCTATATTGGAGTGTGTGATGTTGGCTCATCATCACTGTTCCAGTTCATCTGAAAGGTGTTGATGAGTTGGAGGTCTTGTAACCAGATTGATCTACTGGTAAATAGTAGAGAGTGGTCCTTTTGGAACAGAAGGACCACTTGAAATGTGCCAAATAGCAAGAAGAACTGCAGGAAATTCCAAGCCTTCAGCCTGGAAGCGTTTTGATTAAAGCTGTACAGACAAGGCAGCTTGGAGGTTATTGGGTTGTGTAACAGGGGAGGTGGCTACCTGCTTTTTTTTTTTTTTTTTTCCCGCTAAGTGCCACAGGCAGGTAAGTTCCACGTTATTCAGCAAGAGCCTGGAGGTCACATGAAAACAATATCTCTCTCCAGCCCAACCATCCTCCTGCGTCACCTCATCTCAAGTGCACTGCACGGGAGGGGATATGAACCGACAATCCTCCAGGCCGCCTCTCTCTGGCGATACGGTCGGCAGAAGACGGGAGAGGCTTTCTTCCTCCATCCTGCGCTGGCCTGGTGCCCGGTGGTGAATTAGTCACGCAGACAAGTGAACATACCACGTCTGTCTGGTAAAACAAAGCGTGTTGACACTCATGCAGCACGATGTCCCTCATGCCAATGCTGTAAAATAAAAGCTCAGGGGGGCAGCCCCGAAGAGGCTACAATAGAAGTGAATGCTTTAGCCTTTGTAAAAAGTGTCTTTCTATACAGGGAAAGCAGGAAGAAGATGGGGGAAAATGGGGCTGAGCAAGAACAGGAGGTATGCGGTGAGCAAACAGAGGACAATAGCGTCTGGCTTGAAGATGGTGTGTTTACCATTATCTGGCCTTGACACGGTGAGGGTGACGGGATAGGCCATAGACTGACCGCGTAAGGTGTACCCCTCCGCCCTGGGTTTGCAAACATGAGGGGGTTATTTGAGGAAGAGGGCAGAGGGGGCCGACTGTGATCATGAACAGCATCAGATGACATTCATGTGTTACCTATTAACGTCAAGTTTCTAGGTTACACGCTGCAGAAATGCAAACATGGGCCAGATAAGGCGACGAAGACTGTATCAAGGGTTTATTGTTCTGAACAAAACATGAGGACAGTATGCCTGCCTGACATTAATAAACCGAGAAAAAACATTGGTAATACTCCATCAGCATCAGATTGAGATTGATCCAACTGAATGAGGACACCGAGTTACCTTGCATCTGGTATCAATGGTATTTCTACTGCGATTTTTGCAGGCAGGAGGGCTTTCGAGGAATGTGACATAGTTGAAGTGTTCTTCATTTTCATTAGATTTAGTTTTCTGTGTTTCCACAAGTTCAGATTCTCTATTGATCACTCAATAGAGTCTGCAAAGTGTTTGGGCTTTTGATTAAATGTCCTAGGTAGAATTATGGGAAGATGGGATGGTAGAATGTGATTATCAGAGAACAAAGCACCTGGTGTCTGGCCGTGACTCTTTGTCATGCCTGATACTACCTCAGTTCAGAAGAAAGCAAATTTGCAACCCCCATCTTACAATATCTGCTAATTGTCTTGCTCACATTTAAAAAACAGCTGGTTGAGACAGAATCAACAGTGCCTCTGTGGTTTAAAGCAAAGTAGTACACTGCATTTTTGTCTCAATTGCTTCAGGAGACAAGATCAGTGCTCGTCCCCTGGTACAGCACCGCTGTAGTAGCAAACACGTTTGCAGAAAGGAGTTTTTGGACATACTGTATGTGGAAATGAGGGCTGTAGTCAAGTTCAGCTTTATTGAGTCCAAGTCACAAAGGTATGAGTCCAAGTCCAGTCCAGAATAAACCCGATGAGATCAAGAGTAAACCTTAAAACAGGAAAATACTGTTTTATTATAAATTAGGGAAATTTCACGATGTTCACCGGGGGGCCAATGTCAATTTTGATCATAAGAAAACTTTATTTCAAGTGTCTTTTAAAAGAGGACACACATTTTCAGAAATAGAAACATAGTTGGACTGGGTTGAGTCGATGAATATATTTTGTGAGTCCAATAGAGGAGTTTTAGACAAGGCTGAGTGAAATGTCAAGGGTCCAAGTCAAGTCCGAGACAAAAAGTGTTGTGTTCAGGTTAGAGTGGAAATACATTCGCTCCTTACTGGCCAACAAACAACTATTAACGATCTACTATAGTAATGCCCCCCTTGATGAAAGCCCACCACCCAAGTCACTTTGACATCTTGTTCCTCCCACAGCAAGGTGAAAAACATCATGCAGGAGTCACCCTTCATATTGGTGTGAATGTCTGCACAACAATACTTTGCTCAAACAACCTCCTGCACTGCCTACTTTGTCAACACGCTCTCTCATATTTCTCATCTTGTGTGTGCGTGCGTTTGTTATGGAAAGGTGTTAACAAGGAAGGCAGGGTCCCGCCCGCCTATTTTCCTGGCAAGATTTATTTCGCATGCACTTCTTCGCTCTGAGTACAAAGGCTTCTTATCCGGTGCAGAGTCAATGACTTCCCACATAAAACACACATCAGAAAAGAGACCCCCATGCTATGACGAGGGGGCCCCCACACTCTTTGTATAAATCAAACTGCTCCCGAGAAAGCCGGGGCCCTGAGAAAGAGTCCCTTGAGTAGTTTGGGGGAATGATATCCGATCCGCGGGGTTGGGGTGAGGCAGGGGGCTCTGGGAAGTGCCCCCCCCCCTTTGGTTAGTCCCAGCCCCACCACCCCTCTTCAGACAAGAGCCTCTGTGTGAAGCCGATTGTCTTGCTCGCTTTTAATTGGGAATTCCCTGAGTGCCGATGTGAGCATGACGGAGGGGAAAGTTTTACTCATGCCTTCCAAAGAAAACACAACAGGGATGTGGATGTACACCAAGGGGCCGCCAAGACTTGGAAGCGGGACAAAAATGGAGTGAAAATAAATAAAATTGCGTGTCTGTTTAGAGAACGGAGGGATTGAAAGTGACCAAGCAGGCGGGATGGCGACTCATGGGCCAGGGAGGAAATTAGGCCAGCGGGACAATACGAGCTTGTGCCACACAAAAAAAAGAAAGAACCCGGAGGAACTCTCGGAGTCTACTGGAGAGAAAGGAGAGATGATCTTCCGAGGAATGGTGGGGGGAAACCACAAAGAGGCGAGACAACCTGCTGCTGCCCTCTTCTTCAACCCGTCATAACATGCACTCGGGCTGACGAGTGGCGGGGTTATCACAGGCGGCGCATACCCGACAAGAAAGGGGAGCATTTATCACGTCTGGAGGTAATCCGCGATGCCCACAAAGACCCGCCAGGGCACAACTCCCAAAATATAACGGATGGCCAGATGTGGATATCTGAGGGCAGCAGAAGGCGCTAGATCAAATATCAAAGAATTCCCCCATTCACGTCTTTATGATCCTCCGCAGAACAATGGAGGAGGTCACGGAGGTCAAGCGACCAGACTGGTGGAAAGTGCGAGGAAGAGCTAGCAAGGGAGTGAATGCCGACTTCATATAACAGACAATCAGACTCCAGCAGGGGACGAGGGAGTGGAGGATGAAGTCACAGGAGAGAGAAGGGGGGGAGAAGAAACATACTGAAATACTAACTGATGCTATCCAGCCGGCACGGCGGTAGTCGAGCGACTCCTTGGCTTGGACGGGATACTCCCATGACCCGCTGGGCCGCACTAAAAAAAGTCTACAAACACTTTTGTGCAAAGGGGCTTCAAACTGCTGATATATTATTTATTGCTGTTCAGCTGTCACTTCACTGCTGATTGTTATAGTATTGCTGGTTTCATTCCCATGTAGACTGTTGTTGTTCTTTCTATGTACAGTCGTCACATCGCCACATGTGTGGGAATGACGTTATTATTCTTTCTTCTTAACTTGCCTTCCCATTCTATTTTATTCTAAAGCAGACAGTGAGAGTCCCGTATCTGTCCTGCTGCCACCAAGGTAACAGCCAGAGTTTGCATGTGTGTCATGGTTGGGAGTGGGGCGGGTGCGGGCGGGGGTTCAGTGGCTGTGACCCCCACACTCAGCAGTGTGGCTACATCCGCCTGGCCTGTGTCAAGCCTCCCCTTTGATCGGGCGGCCATCAACACTTCATTACTCTGCGGCCCCGTCTTCCTCACACACAAATGGCCTTGTCGCCACGCGGCGGTGGGGGAGTTTATGTAGCATGACATAGAGCGCGCTCTGTCTCTCTCTCACGCACACACGCACACACATACACACACAGATGAAAACAATCTCCCTCTTAGGTTTACACAGATGTGAGCTGATGACCCTCGAGGACCTCTGCCAAATACTTGTACACGGGGCCATCAAAAGTGACTTGTTGCCAAAATACACCTTCACGATTAGATGAAGCTACCTTATACGGTGTCAGGTTGAAACCAGTTGACATAAGTCAGTGTTTTACTAAATTGCATATTAAAAAAGTGCAGAATGACAAACTAATTCTCACTTTTTTACATTTTTTTCAACTATGATGTAAATAGAACAGTAGCCTGCTAACTAAAAAACAAACATGTGACTTTTCCCCCATTTTACTAAATAGTTTGGCCTTGGCGGAGGTCTGAGCTCGAATACTGCACCTCATCTTCGCTTTCATCTCAAAACACAATTTGCGCAGGCAAGTTCATGAATGAACGACACCAAAGCTGAATGAGTTCAAGCCGTGTCGTGGCCTGTTTACTGGTGGAAGAACAAACAGAGAGGCTTCGCTATTCATACATGCGCACACAAGTACACAATGTGCAAAAGAATGCAAGAGCACACTTGCGCGTGTACTTACTCCCTGTCTGAAAAGTAGCCTATTAGTAATATTGGACACAGAGGGAAAAGAGTGAATGATTCATACATTTTGAGTGTCTTTTCTAGCACACATCTTAATGAAAGTTCTATTCCACTGCCAGATTAACAGAACAGGCTTTTACAGTACACAGCCAAAGCATAAAGGAAAAAGGACTGGGAATAAATACATAAATAAATACATAAATAAAGGTGTATTTGGACAAATGCAAAGTGGCAGCGGGTGTGTTCCTTTCCTAGCCGCGGGCCGGCGCAAGCAAAACAAGTGCGGGACGTTTTTAGATTGTGAATAAATGTCAGGAGAAGCACAAAGTGGACGTTGATCCAGAGAGGACACACTGGAAATTAATAGAAAATAAGTTACACTATGCAACTGACCAATTGCATTTTTTTTCGCAATTGCTCGTACCCCGACTCACCCCTAAATAACTGGCATAGTCTCCAGCTCACCAATGACTAAAGAGGACAAGTGCTATTGAAAATCTCCTCCAAAAAATGGTAAGTTTCTGCTCATTTATATTGTGGCAAGAAATCCAGGCAAGTGATTATAAAACAGTTTGAGGTCTTTTTTTTTTTTAATGTATGAATTTAAGAAAAACAAAGAATTATTGGTAACCTAACAAAAACGTCAGTTTTCCATTTCATTTATCCTGTATTCTAGGTATTTTTTACGCATGAATTCCTAATAAGTTTCCGTGCCATCATTTCCGGAATAAATGGAGGTTCGGGACATTTATTTCATTTTAATAAAATGAATCCCTGGATTGGCTGGCAACCATTTCAGGGTGTTCCCTGTCTACTGTCCGAAGCTAGCTGGGATAGGCTCCAGCACCCCCACGACCTTTGTGAGGAATAAGTGGTTAAGAAGATGGATGGATGGATGGATGGATAAAATGTATCAATTAGAAAAGCTTTTTATTACATTGCAAAGATGTTAGTTAGTTAGTTAGTTAGTTAGTTAGTTAGTTAGTTAGTTAGTTAGTTAGTTAGTTAGTTAGTTAGTTAAACCAGTCCATGACATACCCAACCTCTCGAACAAGCAAATATGAATGCATTGGATTGAAAATGTTTGCGTTGTCAAGCTACAAAACACTAAAAGATGCACCCGGACAAATATTTGTCCCCTCCTCTGGTGACCAAACTCTCACAGTGTCACACAAGGGACAAAGTGGCAGGGATCGCGACATTCCGTCTGAATGGAGGCTCGCTCACCAGTGTCTCCCCGACCAGTCGCCGTCTCGTTTGAGGCCAGACAGAGCTGCTATTGACGCTGCGGACTGGCTCGCAAAAGAAATAAGACGTGTTTGCGTGCAGACTGACGCTCCCACTTCCACATGACTCAGCATTTCTGAGTGTTTAAAAGCCAGAACGGCTGACCAGATCCGATTTGAATCTGGTGGTGGGTGCCGAGGCCAAATACTGTAAGGCCTTCTTTGTGGGCCTGAACATTATCAGAAGCACTCAACTTTTGTTTTTTTCCCCCTAACACTCTCTTTTCTCTCTTTTCCTTTCCTGGCATTTCTATTGGATGAAAAGGTTCCAGTAGATGGATGTGGATTTGTCCAATCTAATTTCAGTCTTTATGTGTTGCCATACGGTAGTCGAGTGGTTAGCACGTCCGCTTCCCAGTTCTGAGGTCTCCGGTTCGAGTCCAGGCTCGGACCCTCCTGGGTGGAGTTTGCATGTTCTCCCCGTGCCCGCGTGGGTCTTCTCCGGGTACTCCGGTCTCCTCCCACATTCCAAAGACATGCATGGCAGGTTAATTGGGCGCTCCGAATTGTCCCTAGGTGTGCGTGTGAGTGTGTATGGTTGTTCGTCTCTGTGTGCCCTGCGATTGGTTGGCAACCAGTCCAGGGTGTCCCCCGCCTACTGCCCAGAGCCAGCTGAGATAGGCACCAGCAGCCCCCGCGACCCTTGTGAGGAATAAGCGGTCAAGAAAATGGATGGATGGATGGATGTGTTGCCATGTCAATCTAATCCGCCTTTTACCAGTAAGGTACCAGATTTGTCCTCACAGGACCAGGTCAGCATTTTATGTCTTTTGATTGGTTGGCCAGAGCAGAACTTGTTACAAGCAACATTGAGTATCAAAACGCATTTTCTGTGATCTGAAATCAATTAATACATTTACTAATCAGCGTGGGTATGATGGCAAGTGCAAAGTGACAAAATGCATTTTTCAGTTTCAGCCCATCCAAGAAACATGAAAAGTGACCTCTAACGGGGTTACAGAAGCGGACAGGTTGACAGACAGCACCCTGATTTCTTTGATAAGAAGTAGACAAATAAGTGGGGTACGAGAAGGACTAAGAAAGCAACTCCCCAACTATGATCCCATGTGGCGGGGGACACAGTGTGTGATCTGGAAAAAACACCCGAGCACATAGAAAACAGAACAACAGATCTTGAAGACCTGTACATGTGGGTAAGGGGAGTTACGGCATACATACTAAGTCAGGTTAGGTTCCAGGGAGCAATTGTAGCACCTGCCACCATCCAAATCCAAAGGCGGTGGAGGATTCTGGTGAGCAAACACCCATAAATTAACAAACGGAACCGACGACACAATGTCGTCCCAATGATTAAAGAGCAAAGACAATAGAGTCCAGACTCAAACATGCAAGACGAGGAACGTTGCATGTCTGCCATACCTTCGGCCAAGCTACGTCTAAATACAGCAGATGTTTGACTCATCTTAAGCCACAGCGTCCACACTCTTGACGCTGAACAGAAAAAGGGGGACGTGTTTGAAGTGAGCCGAGAGGCTTCTGGGAACCACGACAAAAAAAACAGCCTCTTTCAGTCCTTCGCTCTTTGTCACATGGTGTCCTCCAGGCTTCCGGACAAGACAAAGAGACAAACAGACAGACGAGCTGGATTGCAGACAGCCATGAGAAATCCATTTATGGATTTTTTCATGATCAAGTAGAAGCTCTGATGCGGGTACGAACAAGGTTAGGTTGTGTTTAGGCTTGGAGGGGGTCACAGAGTTCCCTTCAAAGCAGCATAAGGCACGCTGAACCCAAGTTTGCTGCCTAGATGGGCTGCCTTCCAAATCAGTATGTGAACAGGATGAGAGCATGTTTAGACCTGGGCTGAATTTGAATGTAGTGAGGATGGTAAAAGGTTAGCATATTGATACATCCACGACACGTTGACGAAGCCTTGCCTACCTTAACGGTGCGGTGGTGCTTGCGCGAGGGCTGGCAGCGCATGTTGCTGGTGTTGCAGCAGCCCGTGCAGCGCTTCACCTCCACGCAGGGCGGCCATATCAGGAAGTTGGCCGACGTGGGGTCCACCTGGCTCCTGGGGATCTCGTAGATCACCGTCCGCGTCTTGCACGCCGCCGGGACCGCCTCCTCCACTGGAGGGACAGACGGAGGGAGGGAGGAGGAAAAAGGTGTCGGAATTAATGGCCTGTAATGTGCCCTTTTGGTTTCCTGGCTGCGTGTTGCATTCTTTCGCTGAGTATTATTTGATGACTCAGTCCACGCGGGAGACGTTTGTCTTGCCTCAGGTCACACCCAACCATGTTTGACATTGGGCAGAAGACACCCAAAATGCCTGTTGAGTGCACATTAGCCACGTAAGTCTTGGGTTGCACCTACTGAGCAATTTGTTTAACGTCTTGGACGATTCTGTGCCCCAAGCAACATCCATAAACGCAAGCTTGGATAATGTGACCAGCTACTCTATTTAAGATAAAATCAGGTAAAATAAAACACAATTTAAAAATAAAATAAAATACAATAAGAGCATCTGATATCTACAATGCAAACTACAGTAAAATATAATACAATAAAATAAGATTAATTTGAATTGGAGCCACTCAAATCAAAATTAAAATCACGTTTAATTTAGTCAAATTAGAGCATTGCAACCAATTTGAGCAGACTCTGTAAAATGTGAAATTAACTCTTTGACCGACCAAAAATGTTTCATAACAATGAGTAAAATCATGTTGGATGCCGCCATAAATGTTAAATGACGTCAACTAAGTTTTTTTTTTTTTTTTATCAATGGGAAGTGCAACATCTAAGTGCAGCGCTGCCTGGTCAATGGGTTGTGGAATCAAAAACAACCACTAACGATGGCAGATGGCAGCATTGTATCTCTTTTCAATGGGCTACTTGGTGGGTACATACGGTTTTAAACTCCCTCCTGATCACAATGGTATTTTAATATTCATATTTGTGTCTTCTGGATAATTTTATCACTATTAAAGTCAGAACGTGTCAAATTTGCCACAAATCGTATTTAAAGTTTAGAATCTACCCATTGTGTTGACTCCTAACTCATTCAATGCCAGCCCAGTTCAAATGAATCGTTTGACGCCTATAGCCGTTAATGGCAGTCAATGAGTTAAAATACATTCAATTCAATTGGAGCGGCTTCTCCTATGATTTGAGTCTGTACATGTTCAAAGGGATTGACCTCTGACCCCTGAAGCAGTCTCATCTGGCATGAAATACTATGATTTCTAACCTACAGGTGTGATGTGCAGCATATTCAGTACATGAAGCACTTTTTTGGCGCACTTCCAACATCCTCAACATCCCCTATCATGTGCTTGGTATGAAATCGGAGCAAACGCAAGCGCGTTGCCATCGGGCCACAGCACACGCCACGAGAGAGTATCTCTCTTTCTCTCTCTCAACGCCTCGATCAGATATCGCGGCGAGCGCTTGGCATTTAATGAAGAAATGTGACAGAAGGTCTCGGCGAGCTGCAACTTGACGCCTTGAATGTGTGGAATTTCCACGCTCAAGGACATATTCCTTTCCTGACGCGTGTCTCGCCTCTCAGCAAAAAGTGCATCTTCAATGTGCACATCAATACGAGCTGTACCATCATTCAAAATTTAAAAAATAAAATATTGTATAATAGCATGTCAACAATGCGTGTCATGTATAATTTCAATGGCAGAGAAAAAGGACATTCAATCAAGTTCAAAAAAATATTTTGATTAAATATTATGAGAAATAGAGTCGTCAGTAGAGCAGCAAAAAGGAAATAAATGAATGTTTAGAAAATAAAAATAAAATTCATATAAAAAACGTTTTTACATTAATATAAATATATTTATGTCTAAGTATGTTATGCATAATTTAAAATTGAAAATTAAGAAAAATTTAAAAAATAAAATCAAATTCATTGTGATGAAATTTTTGAGAAACAGGAGAAAAAAAAAACTTCACTAATATGAAAATTAGGAAGAACATGTTTTAATTTTCTATTAATTCAATTTATGGTATCTATAATGGTTATTTAAATATAAAAAAGTCAATAAATTGAACACAACACAATTATTATTATTTTTAAATAATACATTTAAATTTTAAAAGTTAAAAGTTTGTATGTGCACAGCATGACTTGTATGATTCAAATTGAATTTAAATGCATCATAAAAATAAAAAAGTAAAATGAAGAAAAGTCATAAATGCCATTGAATGGATGATAACTGCCGTTGTAAATTTATAAAACAATTCGAGAAAAAACTTAAATCGTCTTTTTTTTTTTTTTTTTTTTTAATGAAATGTTAAGAGGCTATCTACTATGGCCCTGAACCAAACGTGATGTTCATGTCAAATCGGATTGACACAAATGGCTAATGTGATGACTCACAGGTGCAAACTGGCTTGAGTTACGTCTTGCGACCCTCCACACCAGCAACGACATCAAGTCAGTCTTACCGAGGCTCCTTTTGCGACGGCTGTGGAGCTGCGAGCTCTTTAGGTCGCTATAGTAACCAGGATGGCGGGAGGAGTTCTTGTGCTGGTGCTGGTTATGGTGCTGGTGGTGCTTGTGATGCTTGGGCCCCTCGATGACATCGTTTCCCGTACCTCGTCAAAACAGAAGACGGCAACGTTAATAACTATCCAAAATAGCAAAACAAAAATTGAATTTTTAAAATACAACAATATACAATGTCAGTTATTTTTGTGCCATTTAATAATACTTTTTTTGATAATGATGCAATATCAGTGCAGCATAAAAACGCAAATGATTAATTTAATTAAAAACAATAAAATTGAGAAAAAGTGACAATTAAATGTGAAATAAAACTGAAATTAAATATTAAAATGAAAAAATATTTGATTTAAAAAAAATCACAAAAAAATGGGTAAAATTTTAAATTAATAAAGTAAAATAATGATTAAAAACTAAAACAATTCAATTATTTAAAAGTAACTGTAAACAATGTAAATAATTATACATTGTAATTGATATTTATTCCTATAGAATATTATATTATTATTAGTGTTGTTCCGGTACCGGTTTTTGGCCCCCGATACCGATACCCAGCTTTGCAGTATCGGCCGATACCGATACCATACCGATACTTGAGTATTTTTTTCCTCAACATGAAAAAGCTGTCCTGCTATTGGTTCAGAGCATTCAAGGGCCAATAGGATATCTTAGATTGGCATGCAGTGAACATATCACATATCAGTGAATGTTGTGCACCAGCAAGACACAAGATGCTGCATCCAAAATCCTATAATAGCGTTGGAATTAATGGCATCGGCATGTTACTTGTGAGTAGTCACCGATACCGATACCACTGTTTTAATGCAGTATCGGCACCTCTGCCGATACCAGTATCGGTATCGGAATAACAATAATTATTATATGCGTTTTTAACATTACTTTATGTATTAATAATAAATAAATTATATTTCGTCATAAGAATAATGATTATGTGCCATTATATTGCCATATTAATAACACTAATAATGATAAAATACAATTTACTTTTTTTTTTGTATAGTCAATGAGCTAAATAACAATAATACTAACATAAACGTCACTCCTATAATAGTTCACCCAGGCACAACAATCTCCACTTGAGTCACTCATTGGGAATTTGCCATGGCGACGTGCGGCATAAATGCAACCAACGACGTCACCGCTTCTGAGTGCAGGTGGAAAGTCTCCAGGTGTGTCAGCATGTTGACAAAAAGTACTCATTTGACAACCCCTGCACCTAATGAACACTTTCATGTCTCTCATTTCGCCCAATGTTGACATTTTCCAAGCACATGTTTTCTTCCACTAAAGCCACTTGCTCAGCTTTTTCAACTCATCTGATAAAGCTTGTTTTGGTCGCCACCCTGAATATTACAGAGGACGGTGTAATAAAAATAATAAAGCCTGCTCACATCCAACGCTGCAGACCGAGGATGTTTGCGCAGCAGGCGGGGTCTACCTGCGTGTACGTAGACACTTGTGGCCTTTGCGTAAACAGACTACATAAACTTCCCTTGTTATCCCGCATGGCATGTTCAAACCAAGTGTGCGACAGCGCAACAAAAGCGTGGATCAAAAGTGACACACGATATCACGTTAATGGACTGTTCCCAGCATTCGCACAATTACTACTATAGACACACACAGGGGACTTAAAGTGTCGGCTTGTTTCTTGGTATTTCAAGTATAATAGATGATTTAGCCAAGCAAAATTGCTGAAGAGAAATGCTTATGTCACAGAATTGTGGATACTTGTCTCTCAGCATTCACACAAAAAGTGTTTTGGAAACACACTATTGTGCTAATGTGAAATGCTTGCCTCTTAGCATTTGCATGAAAATCGTTTCTGCCATACAATACAGTATTGTGTCAATGTGAACATTTGTCTCTCAGCCTTCACACAAAAATGACTCACAATTTGCGTTAATTAGTATCTAAAAAAATCTTGTACTCTAACTTATATCTTAGAATCAACATGCTGTAGTGTAGTTTGGATCCACAAAATCATTTTAATATGAATGCTCATCACTCAGCCTTCAACATAAGTAATTTTGTACACACAATATAGTGTTAATGTGGTGGATTGTCTCCCAGAATTCTACAGACAGAAGTTTTAAATGCACAAAATACGGTAAGTGTTAGTCTTGAATGCTCATGTCTCAGCATTCAGACAATTAATAGCTTGGGTGTGCAAAACATGTTAACATGAATACTCATATCTCAGCATTCATCATAAGTAAATTTGATCCCACAGTAAAATGTTTAGTGAATGCTTGTCATCTCAGCATTACACCTGCAATTAATGGTTTAGATGCAAGAAAAAGTATTAGTATGACGTGTGATGTCTCAGCATTCAGCTTTGTACAGTGTCAACGTGAAGCCTCTCTCACGCAATGAATAATTTTGAGGCTAAAAAAACCCCCCCAACAACATAATATACTCTATACTATAAATGCAAATGAGTATCTCTCAGCATTTAACATAGTTCTTGTTTTTTCACACATCATTTTTTTACGCCCAATGCAACATGAAGGTATGAAAGATCATCTCTCAGCATTCAGCATCAGTTATCTTGGAGATATAACATAGCTTTAATGCTTGTGTTCCTGGCTTTTGACACATTTTTTGCTTTTCCACACAACTCAACATGAATGCTCATCTCCGAGATTCAGTCTTGCCTTGAGAGGAACGTTTATGTAGAGGCGAATTGTTCGTTGTTTCATTTGGTTCCTTCACCTCTTCGATTAATGGCTGACAGAGACTTGTTTTTACGCGTGACAACAGCACGGTAAAAAGACCGTGTTGCTGCAGCCATCTTTTATTTCCTTCTTCAACAATGTACAGAATCACACTTCTTCTTTGTATACAATAACAACAATGAACTTGCGCCCCCTATCACAACTTTCTATAAGTAATTCAATACAAAAAATAAACACAAAAATGTCATTTGTTTTTCATCAAAAATCAACGGAGAAAATATTCAAATACATTTAAATCAAATGTATTGCCAAAAGTATAAATATGTAAACTTAAATGGCATTCACTTTAAATCAAATGAAATGGCGCTTACAGTTTATATGAAGTACGAGCACCACGTTTGCTGCCCCATGCAATGCATGATATGCATGCCTCCTTGTTTATCTCAATTGTCCTTCAATGGGTAAGATAAGCTCGGGCAGTTTGACAGGAGCCTTCACAAAACCCAGCCAATGGTGAAGCAGCGTGGTCCAAAAGACAAAAGTGTCGCCAGCGGAGAAGCTCCTCGGAGGCCCGTGTCCAATAATCCAAACATCTTTACAGGCTGATTCATGGAAGTCATTCTAGCGGCGACTGTTCCCACATTATTTCTGTCACACGTTTTGTCGCTTCTCCCACGACCCCGAAATAGATGTCAGCCCTCGACTCGGAGCGCGTGTCACGTGTGTGAGCTTCCACCAACCATTAGCGGCAAAAGCCAGGAAGAAACTCGCTAATGGTCGACCCGAGCTGACAGATTTATGTCCTCGGAATAATAATCAGCTCACTACTGTTACCATGAGAGGATGTTCTCCCTTTGAAGTGAGACACGTTAACTCTATTATAAACAATTATTCTCATGCTAGAGACACTTTAGGACGGCGGGAAATTAAACACACCAAAATATTGCTGGGTAATCACTTCCTATAGTTAACAATATGACCTGGAAAGAATCTGCCACAGACAGCAAATTTACCTAGCGACACGAAATTGGGTGGACATGTCAACCATAACAGGATGCATGAAAAAGTCTTAAGAAATCATCTAAAATTAAACAAAAAGTCATCCAGTGCGGTTGAAAGCATAATTGCATTGTTTGTCTCAGGTGTATTCCACTGTGGGAGTCCTCCGAGGGAAATTCGCCAAAATGAACCCCAATTGGAAGAAGGTAGCTCGCCAAGCGTTTTAGACGGTGCCATTTCATGGGGGTGGAGCATGGCATCAAATTTGGACATAAACCAGCTGACGGTAACGAGAGAGAGGGCATTGGATGGCAAGGCTGGGGGGTTGGGAGAAATGACACTGTAAGCTACGCCGTTACATTTGTTGTTTTGGTGTGAGCCGTTCTGACTGAAATCCAAAAATTCTAGTTTAATGTTTGTTTTTAATGCTCAATTCACTTTTCTATTTGAGTCACTAGCGAGTTGTGCACAGCCCTAATGTCTATCATACCTGGAAGTAGAAAAAAAAAAGTCTAAAAGAAATATACAGCAAGTGGGCCAATCAGTCAGCTTGCTGAATTCTACATCCTAATTGGGCCGAATTCCAAGGCTCATAGTTAGATGTCAAAGGTTACCAAAATTTTTTTTTTTAAATTAGACCCAGACACTCATTTCATCCATCAACACAAAATTTGGTGGACACGTAGTGGGGCACAGCAAAATGTCTTGAGGACCCATGCTGAAAATGTAACAGTAAGGTGGCCATTTTGATTAGAAATCAACCATTTTGTGGAAACTGAAGCGCAAGATCCAATCTGAAGCATATAGTCATTTGGATGATTCGCCACGATAAACGTTAGCGGCTTTAGTTTGTTTTTAGAACATCCTGGCAGGCCAGTTGAAATGCTTTCTCGCAGCCTGTGTAAATAGTTGCTAATGTGAAGTACTTGGAAACCGAATCCAAGACCAACTCAAGTAGACCAAGCAGCACCTCCAAGAACCTGAAGCTTGCGAGCGGCCATCTCTGTTTACAGGATATGTGACAGGCGGCTGGCTTTAAAGCCACGTTACCGCGGTAACAACAGCTAACACACTACCCCCAAATAAAAACCGTAGCAGAGACGAGGGGAGGAGGTGTCTGGGTTCGGGTGGTGGCATGCACACACGCACACATGCACACACACATAGACCACAAAAAAAAAAAAAAAAAAAAAAACGGGATGGTGGGGGGCTTGTGCACACGCTGCACTACTTATTGTTTTTTTCCATGTATGATCCTACTGTAGTAGAGTTCTTTGGGTTTACAGTTATTTCCTGTCCAGTGGCGTTACCGTGGCGATGCCCTGTGAACTTGATTCCAGGAGAACACAGACTCCCAAGTCCCGGCATCTGTGGTATTTGTGCGAATGCTGAGAGACGAGTGCAACTGCGTACAACCAAATATTTATTGGTGCGCTGAGAGACAAAAGTTCAAAGTGAGTATTGCTGAATGCTGAGTGTTATTTTGTGTCCAAACTATTTCTTGTGTGAATTGGAAGTGTTTACATTGATGTTGAATTGTGCATTCACCACTTTTATCGTGTGAATCCTGACGGATGAGAATGAATCCTTACACTTGTCTATGTATTCAAATTATTTGTTGTGCGGATGCTGAGATCGCAGGCGTGCACATTGCTGCAATATTATGAGTCCAAAACTTTTTTTGGTGTGTGAAATCTGAGTGACAAGTCGCTACATTAAAGCAATATTGTGTGTCCAAAACAACTTCAAACCAGGGACTTCTCAACTGTGAGGCAGACGTGCCAAGCACGAGGGCATCGTGCCGATGCATGGAAGGAGGACTGGTGAGTTTTTGCTGCCAATGTGACTCCTCAAACCTTACACTAATATTTTCAGAACATACAACTGAGACTCAAACCCAGAGCCTCAGGACTGTGAGGCATTCAACAACTTCTTTCCTTCTGGCTTTTTCAGCCACGCCACCGCATTTCAATGACACCAGATCATGCCCACTATTGCCTGGACTTAATCCAAGACCAAAGTACGTTGACCTGATCCAGGAACTGCTGACTAGGCACAATCCACTGTAGGCTACACGATGACAGTCCAAATGAGCGTTGGCCTATTACGTCACGTAACTTCAACAAATAAACACGTCACAAACCTTCACTTGAATGAAAGAAAGGGATCAAGAGGCAGAATTTACCTACGGAGTCAATTTCTAGCAGCCGCTGGAGGTCGCTGATGCTGTGGATTTCACTGTGGGACAATCTGTCGATCAGCTCCTGGGGAAAGTGCACTTCCTTCAGCACCGAGCAGGAGGAGGAGGTGCGGAGAAATCGAACAAGGAGAGAGTGAGTTAGAAATGATGAGGTGGGCGGCAGTTGCACATTTAAAACTCTTTTGTTCAAACAAGCGCGTTGGACACGTTTTGCAGTGGCACTGCTGCACTCTGTTGCTCCATTAGGGAAGATTTTTTTTTATTTTTTTTTACTCCAAAGTAGTTAATTCAGCTTTTTATTTATTTTTTTGGTGTTGTTGTTTCCCCCTGCAATGCATGCAATGGTGCATTGCATTAAAATAGCATTTGGGTTAGGGAGTCTGGCGGTGCAATGCGCAAAGTGCGCAGCTTTTTTTCTTTTTTTCTTTTCTTTTCACTTGTTGCGCTCACGCAGCAGCACCGGCGCCTCAACACCAAGCCTCACTCTGCTGAGGGGTGCAGCTCGTAGTGGTGGTCTGTCAGTAACTATTTATATCACCCGGAGCTGTTCCCATGAAGTTTGCCCACTTGGCTCAGGCTACAAACAAATTAGGCAACAAAAGCCCAAAATAACTAGAGCTGGTTGGACAACTCTGCTTTCTTTCGAGGGGGGGGCTCGAATTGCATGAAACACGCGTTGATGTACTTTTTGGGGGACTTACCTGAGCGGTGGCCAGCAGCAGGTACGTCGTCCACAGAAGGAAGTAGTAAATTGCGGCTCTCATCTCCCTTTTAATTTGGACTGAACCCTAAACGAGACGAAGTGGTCGTGGAGCAGCCGCACAGTCGCTCCTGGCCCCCGAGGACCCTCGACCATCCCCTCAGGGCGGGGGAGAGAGAGAAAGCGAGTGGGGTTTGGTGGTGCTCCTGGAGAGATTTGTGTGGAAGATAGTGTTGTTGTTGCTTTTTTTTTTGTTTTTTTTTTGTTTTTGTTTGTTTGTTTTGTTTTGTTTTACTCCTGCGCAAACAGCTGTGCAACGCAGCTCAGCATAGCTCCTCAAAAAGTGCGGCAATCCCAAGTAAAGCCAGACGCGCGGTGCACTTGTCCTTCACAGCCTCACACTTGCAAAAACCAAAAATCCTTCTTTTGCACTTCGTCTTTAAATTCTCTTGGCAAAAACGTAATCCAGTGGAGAAATCCTTTAGGAAATCACGAATGCACCAAGAAGAAGACGTGCTGGGGGGGGGGAAAGTTGTGGTCCGTTTGCGTCGAGGCATCCGCAGTGTGCACTACTGGAGTGGAAATGGAGTGCGAGCAAGCATGTGAGCGGCTGGTTATTATAGAGAGAGGCGGCGTGCAGCTCCGCAACACTTGCGCCTCCCCTCGCGTCTCCCTGATGGTGCGTCCATGGCTCCGCCAGGGGAGCTGGTTGGCCGAGTAAGGAGCACGAACCCCCCCCAACAAGTCCCCTCCAACCCTAGACACTCATATGCTTCTCAAACTTTTTGCAACAGCTCAAAAAAAAAAAAAAAAAAAAAACTCCAACTACTCTCATCATTAAAAGACAGCAGAATAGTAGGTCTAATGTTAAAAAAGGGAGACAGATGGTTTATTCTTAAAAGTTTATTTAAATGAAACTGACAACTACTTGCTCCCTAAAACAACCCCGTTGTGCATATAATAATCCTTTCCCAAAGTGGACACAACATTCGTGGACTTTAATGCTCTAATTCTAACCAATATTTCTGGCTTAGTCACTCACAAACTGAGACATGTGCTAACACAGGACATACACATAGTGTGTGTTCACTACAGGTGATGTGCAATTCTAATCCTAACTTTCTGTCCTTTCAGCAAATATCTTCTATTTTATGAAATTTCTTGTGTTATTTCTTGTTCCCCAATAACGTTCACAAATGACTTCAGCATTTGTGCTCTATCATACGATCTTTGGAGTTTTATTTCGCTCACTGTCATCGTTGCAAGCTAAATGCACTGATGCTAAAGCTATTAAGTCGCTGTATTACTAACAGCGGCTGACTGATGCATTGGTGCCTTTAGCGAGCGTCGTCATGGTGATGTCACAGCCTGGACATGCACTCGCGGCGACATACACGATGAGTCACGTTTCTTGGAGGTGAACGCTTCACATCCTGGTGGGAAATGGAAAGGGAAAAAACAAGAAGGGCGAGGATGTGATGCGCTGTGAGGATTCCCTCTTTGGGATGCGTCACGCCGATGACAAAGGGAAATCATTGTGTCATATGTAAACAACACGGAATAGCATCGCCGTCTCTTAACGTATGGAGCTTTATCAAAGAACATAATGTACCACTTGTCTGGGACAGGTAAGCTATTACATTTTAATATCTAAATATTTGCCATAACCATAATATTGAACCTTACATGGTGGTAATGATGTTTAAAAGTCCAACCAGTTTTCATTTTGAAACATTACTTTTTAGTAACTGTTGAATGACCAATGTGTTTCTACATCTTGACCCTGCCTTGGGATGAGTACCTTCGAGAAACCTTTGGGACCACTTCTGATTGGAACCTTTTACTTCCAGGACCCACAAGTACCAATAAAACACAATTTCCTGAAGATTGAGATCCTGATATGTGTAATGTCTGCTGTCATTTCTCTGATATGTGCTGTAATTTGGATTCAATTTCGAAGGGAAAGTTGGAAGTTCTACAAACCAAAAGCAGACTCTTTATCCCTCTCTGCCTCCTTTCACTTCTTCACAAGCTTACAGGCAACATGTTTACTGGCAATCATGTGCCTAACAAACGTTTTTAACCCTATAAAAGGACTTTTATAGACGCCGGAGCACAGTAAACCGAGCCGTAAAGAGCTGCCGGAGAAGACGAGTGAAGTGGTGACTCCTGTTTCCCTGCAGGCCACACATTGTGTTTCTCACAGAAGGCTAGTGGGAGGTCGATATAGTGTCAGTGGGAGGTATGATTTAGGAATGTGATATATGTCTTGACGCTTAGTGAGGATAAAAAGTGTTTTGTTTTTTTTGTCCATCAAAAAGTGATTTCATTTTCGGTCAGAAAGGAAAACTTTTCTCAAAGTCCATCTTCTCCATCATTCATCTTCTACAGCTTGTCTGAGGTTGGGTCGCGGGGGCAGCAGCTTTAGGAGGGAAGCCCAGACTTCCCTCTCCCCAGCCACTTCAATCAGCTCCTACGGCGTGATCCCAAGGTTTTCCCAGGCCAGCCGAGAGACACCATGTCCTGGGTCATCGCGGGGCCACCGGCCGGTGGGACATGCTTGGAACACCTCTCCAGGGAGGCGTCTAGGAGGCATCCGAACCAGATGCCCGAGCCACCTCAACTGGCTCCTCTCAACGTGGAAGGGCAGCAGTTCTACTCTGAGTCCCTCCCGGATGACCGAGCGTCTCACCCTATTCTAAAGGAGAGCCCGGGCACCCTGCGGAGGAAACTCATTTCGGCCGCTTACATCCGAGTTCTTGTTCTTTCGGTCACGACCCACAGCTCGTGACCATAGGTGAGGGTAGGAAAGTAGATCGACTGGTAAATCGAGAGCTTTGCCTTTCGACTCAGCTGCTTCTTCACCACAACGGACTGATACAGAGCCCGCATCACTACAGGCGCTGCACGATCCGCCTGTCGATCTCCTGCTCCATCCTGCCCACACTCGTGAACAAGACCCCGAGATACTTGAACTCCTCCACTTGGGGCAGGATCTCATCCCCAACCCGAAGAGGGCACACCCACCCTTTTCTGACTAAGGACCATGGTCTCAAATTTGGAGGTGCTTATTTTCAGCCCAACCGCTTCACACTCAGCTGCGAACCGCTCCAGTGAGAGTTGGAGATCCCGGCTTGATGAAGCCAACAGCACCACATCATCTGCAAAAATAAAGCAGAGATGCAATGCCGAGGCCCCCTCAACGCCTCGGCTGCGTCTAGAAATTCTGTCCATAAAAGTTATGAACAGAATCGGTGATAAAGGGCAGCCCTGGCGGAGTCCAACCCACACTGGAAACGAATCTGACTTACTGCTGGCAATGGGGACCAAACTCTGACACCGGTCGTACAGGGACCGAACAGCCCATATGAAGGGGCTCGGTACCCGGTACTACCTTAACGTGGTGGAGGGGTTTGCGTGTCCCAATGATCCTAGGAGCTATGTTGTCTGGGGATTTATGCCCCTGGCAGGGTCACCCATGGCAACCAGGTGCTAGGTGAGAGACCAGACAAAACATGGCTCAATCACCTCTTATAATGAGTATGAATATTGGATCGCTGTTTCCCTTGCCCGGACGCGGGTCACCGGGCCCCCCCCCCCCCCCCTGAAGCCAGGCCGGCCTTCACCCATGGGGCCGGGCATAGCCCGAAAAGGCTACAGAAGCTAGCTCTTGGGACAATATCAAAATTTCATAAAAATTTCCTGAAAAGGTGACAATGCCAAACATTTGAGTAAAATGTTCCAAATGAAGCAACAATGTTAAAAGTTTCATCAAAATTTTCTGATAAACAGATATTGCAATAATTAGATCAAAAAGTTCAATTGAAAGGACAGTGTGCAAAACTTTAGACAACTGTCCAAGTGTGGGGACAATGTTCAAATATAATCCACATACTCAAGTGAAGGATCTGAAAATGTTTTTCCAACATCCTTAATGAAGAAATAATGTCAATGAAGGGGCATATCCATATCCAAATTGTCACCCTCTTAAAATAATTGCCTTCATCATTTTTTTTTTTCAAAAAATATTTATTTTTGCATAGGTCATCTCCGAATGATGCAAATGGTTAATTTTTTTGTGTTTCTTGAAAAATCTGTAAAAATGACCTAGGCAATTATTTTAAGAGGGCGTTGAAATAAGAGTTCATATTGTAATTTGCGTATTAGTAAGATTGACCTCCACATGTTCTCGGAAAGGAGCAAATGTCCAAATTCGAACCAATGAAGGAACAATATTAATATTTGAGACAAATATCCCAACGAATATCCCATGTCAAAATGGTCTTCAATTGTCCAAATAAAAGCACAAAAATCCAAACATGGCGTTTGCTGTTATGCTAACAAGTGAACACACTCAAAGCTCACACTCCATGAGTACAGTCATTGTTGACACAAGCTTAATCAACACCATCTGAGCTCTGATCCCGAGACAATTGCACCTTGACGTGACCATAAAAGCAGATAACGGCGCCCACAATAGAAACCGACTGCGTATTCGTCATCACATATTTGACACCGGGGCATCCTCGTGCTGGATTGCTTTGCAACGGACAAACAAACACATGTATACGTCCCGGGGAGAAGGTGCAGGTCACTACGACTTTTACTGATCCTCCGCCAACCTCAGCTCACTCGTCTACGCCCATGATGACAAAGTCGGCTCCATTAGCGGCTATAGCCTGGGGGCTTTTTAACGTGTGCTATTTAACAGCAGCTCATGTCTTGTGATGGGCCCTTTTAGAAGCCGCGGTTACGTTTATGGTTGGCTTACTCATACACACATGCCTCAGTCACACACACACACACACACACACACACACACACACACACACACACACCTATTTCAGGTGGGATTTTCCAGGAGCAAAGGTGGATTCCAGAGGCTGGTTTGCGATACATACCCGGACCTGGAATCTATCCAGAGCAGAGTGCATATCCCGGGCAACCTCTTTATGCACACAAACAAGCGTTGCATATACACGACGGGAGTCACAGCGACTCTCACCTGAATGTGAAGGTGAGAGTCAGCGGAAGACAAACTCAGCAGCCGCCCTTCCAACTGGCCCAACACTCAGCTGACTTTTGTTTTCTTCACCGTTTTACCCCACAGTCCTACATGAGGGCAGCTTCTCTCAAGTCGGAAGGTTCTAGAACTGGGCCGGGCAAACTTTTTTCGCTCAAGGGCCTGGCCACTTGCACTTTGTAGATGAGATAAAAAAAAAAGCAACATGTAAAATTGTGTCTCATATTGTATCAAGTGTTGAGGCCCCCCATTTCCAGAGCAAGGAGTTCAATACTATACCGGAAAACTACGTTTTTCTTTCCATTTGATGTCCAGATGAGTCAGTCTTAAGACTCCCTGTGGGTCAAGGCAATATTCAGATTTGGGTCTACAAATTCTGGACAGTGGTAAAAGTTCTTCTTTCTACAGTGGCCCCTTAGGTTCAAGTGGAAAAGAGCCAAGCAGCACCACAATCTGCAGTCCTCAGTGGACACAAATACTTGACTTGCCCCAGGTACCTGGGACATCATCCTCCTTATTTGAAGTCCAGATGCGTGAAATCTGAGATAATCCTTGATGATCGAGATGTAATCTAGATTCATGGTGTCCAAAATCTAGACAGTGGTAAAATTTCAATCGAAGTGTGTTAAATCCACCTCTGAAAACACACAAAACAATCCGTGTTTGGCAAAGGTGTTCTCTAGACATAAAGTCTCCACATGGTGGCCAGTGGTAAACTTACTCTTGTAGGACTAGTGAGAAGTACAGGAGGCATAAAGGTCAGATGGAAGACATCCAAGCGCTGTCACAAGTTCATGGGTTAGGGGGCGTAAATACTTGACTTGCCCAAGGTAGATGTCGTCAACTGTATTTGAAACGTACATGTGTCAGACTTAAAAGAATCGCTGTTGACTCAAGTGATATCCAGTTTCAAAAGAATGATAAATTCCAGGACTGTTTAAATACGGTAGCCCTAAAGGGCCAGGTAAGGGAGATCAGCAGCATTGCAAGTCAATGGTCTTGTCTAGGGGGTGCAAACATGTGACTTGCCCGAGATGTCATCCTCTATATTGGAAGACAAAATGTGTCAAGTCTAAAAGAGTCACTGTTGGTCAAGAGGATTTCCAGATTTGAGATTTCCAAATTCTGTAAAGTGGTCAAATTCCATCTTCTAGGACTGTTAAAGCCAGAAGTACAGTGGCCCTAAAGGGTCAGTTGGAAGAGACTTGAGCATTCATGGGTCAAGGGGCGCAAATACTTGACTTTCCCCAGGCAAAATCCTCTCTGTTTGATGTCCAGATGCGTCACACTGTGCTGCGCTCTTGTCACAACACCATCCCCGATGCTTGCAGCCCCGGTGTCAAAAAGGTCATCCTCAGGGGAACTGGAAATAGGCGTGTGGTGTGAAGCAGAAATGGCACAGGGGAGAGAAATTACTGGGAAGTCGTTAGAGCGAGCCAGAGCGTGGGCAATGCTTGCTCTGCGCTTGCAGCTTTTCATGGAAGCCAGTTCAGGCGGGTTCAAGGGTATGACCCTCAATGGGTCAGAGGTGGACTAGCATCTACTCATTATTTAAGGAATCTTTTGCAATGGTCTTCTCCAAGCAAACAATTCCCAAGAATATGAAAGCTGAATTTACCTTTGATTGGCTGGCAACCAGTTCAGGGTGTCCCCCGCCTACTGCCCAAAGCCAGCTGAGATAGGCTCCAGCACCCCCCTCGACCCTTGTGAGGAATAAGTGGTCAAGAAAACGGATGGATGGATGAAAGCTTCATTTAAGAGTCAAACGTCATACATAAAAAAACTGATAAATCGCTACAGGTGATTTTTATGACAGGCGCACAAACGATGCAATGAAGCCTTGAGAACTTGTTTGGCCTTAAAAGAAAAGCCTGGATTGAAATCAAGATAGAATAACCTGGGAAAAGCACAGGATTCCTTGCTTCCATTTACAACATCTTTGTGAAGGGTTTTCTGCAATGACGGCGAACAAAACCAAATTACGTAGTAATTACGTAGTCATAAGTAACACACTCAGAGGGTCATTGTCTGCCATTAACCCCAAGGTATTGGTTTATGTACAACCAGTATATGATACAAAAAAAGTAATGGTATTTTCCGCACTATAAGGCGCACTGCATTATAAGGCGCACCTTCAATGAATGACATATTTAAAAAAAAAAAATCCATATATAAGGTGCTACAGTAGAGGCTGGGGTTACGTTATGCATCCATTAGATGGTGCTGCGCTAAAGGGAATGTCAACAAAACAGTCAGATAGGTCAGTCAAACTTTATTAATAGATTACAAACCAGCTTTCTGACAACTCCATTCACTCCCAAAATGAATAAACAGCTGTTTTATTATTTTCTCTGAGGTAAAGTATTAGTATTAGCTAGCGATCCAAGATGGCGGGATCTTCTGCGCATGCGCGTCACCGATCGTGCAGGGTCACCGATAGCGTCTTGACAGCGAGACCTGTTGCGGCTCAATATTGATCCATATATAAGGCGCACTGGATTATAAGGCGCATGGTCAGCTTTTCAAAAAATTGAAGGCTTTTAGGTGCGCCTTATAGTCGTGAAAATACGGTATTTGGGCACTGCTGTCTTAAAAGATTACCTGGTAGTGGCAAAGTGAATGAGTTCATTTCAAAAGGAACGACGGTTAATGCAAAATCAGACTTGTTGCTCAGGTATGAAGGGACGCGCTCATGCGTTCTCTAATACGCTCACACATACACTGTACATAACGTGAAAGGTCGACACACACACCTGCACTCTCTCATGCGTGTTCTCCGATTTCCACAATTGGACAGACAGACGGCAAGCTACAATCCCTGCTCAAGTCTTTACATGCCACCCCCCCCTCATCACACCTTTTCCCCCCCCTTAAACACTGCCTCTTTATTCTTTATGAATGAAAAAAAAAACTTTGGACACACACGCAGTTCGAAAACAGGGGACTTCCAGTGACTGAAAGAAATAGCAGAGTAATTGCTGGTGCTCTGTTGTCTATCAAGACCTGACCTTTGCAACATGTGTGTGCCATGTTGGAAACGGTGGGAACCGGCGCGAAGGAGAAGGAGGAAGACTTTTTGAGGTCTCCCCGGCTCTGCGGTGGTCTGACCCGACTCACCCCCGCTAGGCTCCGAAAAAAACGAGGGAAGCTCCCAGTTCTCCCCCACATCGATAGTACATAGTGGCACAAATATAAACTTGTTTTTTTTTCGTGCCAATGGGAACATGGCTCGCAGAAGATTGACTTTCACGAATGGGCCCGTGAAAGACAATTCAACATATACAGCCATGCAGTCACAATAAACATTTTAGGTTCAGTCACAAGGTGGGTGCAAATAGATTTGACTTTCAAAGACGAGACATACAGATAAATATACAGAATCAAATTAAGAATCCTGGGAAGCTGACTAGCTTAGTTTCTAAGGTCATAATAACCCAAATTGACATTTAGCAGAGAGTAAAGCAAAGCAAAATGGAAGCAAATATAGACAATAAATTGAAACGTGTAATCCATCCATCCATTATGGACACCAACACTGGAGCAAAATATTAAAATGTTCAAAACAGGTTTTAAACTTTTTAAACGATCACGTTGGGATGAATTAGGTGGGTTTAATTTCTTGCAGACTGTTCCAGTCGTTTGGAAAAAGAAAACTCAAGAGTGAGCAAAAGTAGTATGGACTTTGGAAACAGAGATTGATAAAACTCCTGGAATGGAGAGTGCAGGTGGTGGTGTGCATGGTGAGCAAAGGGTGAGGATAGGGTGGCAAGGGGTCTTGCAAATGAATGAATCAGGGAATTTGTTTGCATGAAGGACATTTTAATGTGGTGTATTTACTGTTAGGGCCTCAACCGAAGATTTCCACCAGGTTGGAGTTGGGTTATATATAATTGGGTTGGGGTTATACTTGTACACGTGAAAAAGGGTTATCTATGGATAAAGCCCTATAGCGTTATAGTCAGGGTTAGGGTTATGCTTAGTTAATTAGGTTAACCCATTCTTTTTTGTTTTTAATGTTATTTAATGTTAGCGTAAAGTTTGGGGTTATTTTAACTTTAGAATGTGAAAAGAAGTTCAGCCCCAACCTTTGGGGTGAGGTTATGGTGATGATTACTTGATCTTATAATGTGATGTAGGGAATTTGTGTATTCTCCTTCAAGTGCTGTCAACACTGCGTATCTAAAGAACCCATTAAAACTCAATGTATGAGGGTGTTTTGTTTTTTTGCTTTTTTTTTCAATTTCATTGCTGCTTCGTTGTTGTTGTTTTTTTATTTTTGTTTTTTTTGTTTTTTTTACAATGTTGTCAAGAATGCAGCTGAACATGGTTACTCTAAAGCAAGCCATCTGCCAAGCATTCCCCTTTTCAGTTACAGATGTAACAATCAAATAATACAGTGTATCATTAAGAACACTAGATGCTCACAAATCGCAACTGGCTTACTTTAAGAAATTCCAAAGCCCACTCTAGCCCACTGAAGCGTTTCTGCATTCATTTGGCCCCAGGGTACAATTGGGCTCAAGTTATGCCATGACATTGAGCAAGGCTTTAAGATTTTCCTCAACACGACTACATCACCAAGGCAACCACACCTCAGCCAGTTTATGGATAGGCTGTGTTGCACAAATGGTGCTAATTCTGAGCAGTGGTTAACACCGGCCCACGGGAGTCTAACATGGCCATGCAGTTAGCTTCGACACAGATGCCAGAGATGGAAAAAGTTGTCACACTATTTAAGGAGACTACAAATAGTTCAAATTCAACCTGATGGCCCTCAGAAGTTTCGGCCTATTATATATATATATATATATATATATATATATGTATATATATATATATATATATATAATAGGCCGAAACTTCTGAGGGCCATCAGGTTGAAGAGAGAGAGAGAGCAAAAAGTCTACAGAAAAAATAAAACAACAAGAAGAATCCAAAGCGCCACAGTCGCATGGCACCGATCCACAAGCCTTCCGGAAGACCACTCCACTTTTGTTTTTTTGTCACACAATCTATTCATTGTGTCAACAATGACGTTGTGGGCAAATTCTGTTGCAATCATGCACAAGAGGAGAGTGTACAGTCCAGTATGTGTGTGGGACTGGAGCTAGACAGGCCTTTGATGCCCTTTTAATTCTGTCATTATGGTAGCCAGACCAGAACTATGATAAAAAATAAATAAAAAAAAACTCCTCCTCCTCCTGTCTGAGGACTTAAATAAAGTGTCAAAATCCCAAGGCAGAAGGGAGATCACAACATGCTGATTATCAACAGGAAGTGGCTCCATTATGGGCTTAAAGATAGGAGAGAGTGCTCTCTGGTTTCAGGCTTCCTTCAAATCCACGCATTCCGGTGGGGTTTAGAGAAAGTGTCCGTCGGCCTCTGCCTCGGCCCGGGGGTGCTGCTCGGAGGTGATCTGGGGGTGTCGCAGTAGGGGGTCCGCCGAGTTTGTTGTGGAAACCCAGCAATCAGGAAGCACTTGACAGCCGTTAACTTGTGGCTTTGCACACCTGTGCTGAGTGCTGGTCTAGTGGAGGGTAACCGGCTCGGGATAGATGGCGACGTTGCATGTTGGAGCAGCCCAGGTGAGAGGTAGAACAAAAGTTGCAGCAGGTCGCCTAACAAATTGCGAGTGCCTCCCACAGCAATGAACATTGTATCCCAGACGGCATCCCAGACCATTTCCTAAAGAGTCCAACAGGAAGATTCGCTTCATTCCATTCCTTCATTTCCCGAATGCATCGGTCCCCTACTTTCCCTTAAAGAGGATATCAAGTCAAAACTGTTCTTGAAAATAATATGTTCTATGCAAGTCCACTAGTCAAACAGGGTATTACGATTAATACTGCATTTGTAGTATTTGAATTGAGCAGAAAAATCCACACCTTTCTTTCTTTCTCAATGGACGACCATTTTGTGCAGGACATCACTTCAGGTTACAACTGTCATGACTCAGCATTTTTTTGGTTTTGATGATGTGACATTTGCAAGTTTCAAGATCACTTAAAAATGTCTTTACATTTGAAAGAAAAGATTCACACAATAATAATGTGTAGACTGTATTTCTCATTAAAGCTATCTTCATTGAACAAAACGTTTTCGTCTTTACCCACACAACAAAAGAGGACATTTCTCTAAGAAAAAAATCTCACAATTTTGTGTGCATAGAGTGGATCTAAAATGTCTACACACCCCCTTTTGATACCTTTGAACAAGATCCATCTGATGGCGTGAAAGCTCTCCTCCTCATATGGCTTGTGCTGTAAGATGTGACAAAAAAAATGCCAGGAAAACCCTTTTAGATAGGGCTGTGCATCCATCCATCCATCCATCCATCCATCCATCCATTCATCAATTCTTGTGACCCTTTATTCCTCACAAGGGTTGCGAGGGTGCTGGAGCCTATCCCTATGCCCTTCGGGCAGTAGGCGGGGTCCACCCTGAGCTGGTCGCCAGCCAATCACAGGGCACACAGAGACGAACAACCATCCACACACACAAGCACACCTCGGGACAATTTGGAGTGCCCAATTAACCTGCCATGCATGTCTTTTAACTGTGGGAGGAGACCGGAGTACCCGGAGAAGACCCACGCACGGGGAGAACATGCAAAGTCCACCCAGGAAGGCCAGAGCCTGGACTCGATCTTGCATCCTCAGTACTGCTGAGGCGGATGTGCTAACCAGTCGTCCACCGTACCACCCATGTTAATATACTGCAATAAATTACACAATGTATCCCATTTTGGGAATACCTGCTTTCCTCTCACAAGCCCGTCGGAGTCGGAGGCCCAGACAAGATGCTTAGCTGCCTCCCCGGGGAGGCGGCGTGAAGAGACAGATCACATCTGGGCTCGGATCTTTGTGGGTCGGAGAATATGCTGAGTCGTCACACGCGCCATTGGATAGCTGATTGGATGCTACTGATTCCTTTTGCCTGGCCGAGGGGGCATTTCAGGCTTTTGCTTGTTTTCCTCCGCGTCTTTTCAGAGGCGAGGTCTCAGTGTTGCTACATGTACACATAGGAGCAGGAAATGAGGAAGAATAACAGAGCTTGGGAAAGAAAAGCTGAATAACAAACAGACATTATCTCATCCTCTCCTTCACTTTCTATGAGGCAGCTGAGTGTGTCCCGGTGTGGAAATAACACTTCAAGTCTCATGAGAGGGGGGGAAGCAGTGCAACATGAACACTGTGTATAGTGGAGATGGGGCGCTGTTGATCTCGACTCGGGACGTCGTGAGTCGGTTTTGGGAATATTTCGAAGACCTCCACAATTCCACCGACACATCTTCCTTTGAGGAAGCAGAGTCTGGGGACTCTGCCTATCTCAGGGGTCGAAGTCACTGAGGTGGGTGGAAAGCTCCTCGGTGGCAGGGTGGATGAGATCCGCCCGGAGTTCCTAAGGACTCTGGATGTTGTGGGGATGTCGTGGTTGACACGCCTCTACAACATTGCGTGGACATCGGGGACAGTGCCTCTGGATGGGCAGACCGGGGTGGTGATATATATATATATATATATATATATATATATATATATATATATATATATATATATATATATATATATTCAAACTAATGACATAGGTCAAGCACCACTAAAGTTTGGGCTTTTTGTAGTGTCAATTTTCCTGTTTCTGACTGTCCAAAAATAAATTAATTATAATAATAATAATAATAATAATAATAATAATAATAATAATAATAATAATAAAGAAAGAAAAAAAGGTTTTCTTTCCTTTCCTTTTCTTGACCTTCAAAAATGGTCTTCCATCAAAAGTATAAGCAGGAAGGGTGGCAGTCCACTGAGCCGGACCTTGTGATGATCTCCTGACCCATTTTAGGAGCCAGCCCCTTACCCCTTCTGCCCCTAACCTTTCAATCCCATCAGCTTCACTGTTGCTCCATCACCTGTGACCAGGCCGGGTGGTCACCTTTGACCCCGGCAGGTCACCATCAGGGTTGAGAAGCTTGGAAAGCAGGCAGATATAAGTCACACTCCAACCTGGACTGAAGATCCTGAAAAACCATACAAAAAAAGAAAAGAAAAAACCCCCCCCAAAAAACCATATCACAATTACAATGTTATGTTGTTGTCGAAGAAAAGATTTAAATGAAATGTTCATACTGATGATGTGTTTTTTTATTTTTTTATTTTGTCAAATTAAAAAAATCTCAACACTTTTTTTTTTTTATATTTTAACCCCCCAAAAATATTCTTGTAATATTTTTTTTTTGGAGTAACATTATGATTTGATTTTCACGTTTTTTTTTTGTTTGTTTTTTTAATATTACAACATTTTCTTGTCACACAATGTTTTTTATCATATAATACTATGAATATGCTTGCAAATAACGTTCACACTTAATGTGTTTCCCTGCATTACACTTTTTTTTTTTGGTGTATTTTCACAATTATACTTCCAAATATTTGAAACTTGTTTTGGGGTAATTTGTCTTATAATGTTAAAACCTTCTTCACTTGATAGCACAATACAAGACAATAATTCTTGTTTTTTGTTAGAATTTACAATTCTTTTCTTTTCTCCAACATTATTACATGAAAATATGAATTTTTAGAAAGCTTTTTTGTAAAAATCATAAAATTACATTGTTGTAGTGTGACTTTCTGCTAATATTATGAATTGCACAAGTTTTTAGAGCACTTCAGTATCCTTATATTTTGTGTTATTAATGTCCATTTAATTGTAAAATGATTTTTTTTTTGTGAATATATGGGTATTTTGCATAAAATCACAACTTAATATTTTGTAAAGCTGCGACCTAATTTTCAGATTTGTTTTATTATTACTGTGACTTTATCCTCATACTATGACTTCACAAATTGCATTGTAATATTATGTCTTTATCCACTTTTATGGCCTTACCCTCAGTATCTCATTATTAACTTGATTCTCTCTTCTCTTATAACTTGTAGTATACTGTTTTCTATTCAGCATAATACATCTTGGGCGGCACGGTAGTCGAGTGGTTAGCACGTCCGCTTCCCAGTTCTGAGGTCTCCGGTTCGAGTCCAGGCTCGGACCTTCCTGGGTGGAGTTTGCATGTTCTCCCCGTGCCCGCGTGGGTCTTCTCCGGGTACTCCGGTCTCCTCCCACATTCCAAAGACATGCATGGCAGGTTAATTGGGCGCTCCGAATTGTCCCTAGGTGTGCGTGTGAGTGTGGATGGTTGTTCGTCTCTGTGTGCCCTGCGATTGGTTGGCAACCAGTCCAGGGTGTCCCCCGCCTACTGCCCAGAGCCAGCTGAGATAGGCGCCAGCACCCCCCGCGACCCTTGTGAGGAATAAGCGGTCAAGTAAATGGATGGATGGATGGATAATACATCTTGTTACTATTGAGCATCTAACAGTAGATTGGTATTTTCTCTTCTGTTTGTCGGGACCTCCGAGAAGGTGCAATGGGAACATGGAGCAGGAGTGGAGGATAACCAAGAAGGGGGAACTTTTGCCCCACTTATGAGTCAGGTCTGAAAACGTTGCACCAAATCAAATGGGCTCTCGTGAGACCACCAACCCGCATCTACTTGCACACCAAATCACTGGCAGCCATCTTATCTTGTACATTGTTGGCATGGGTTGCATCCAAAAGTCACTTGAATGTGAATTGCGAGGGCAAGCGTTCCCATGCTGGGATAAGCGAAGCACTTCAAAAGAAGCTGATTAGCATATTAATGGAACTCACGGGAAACTCTCTATCAACAAACTTGAAGGCTTTTTGGAACGGAATAGTCACGGGACAAGAGTCCTGTACATGTTTGGGTGACACACAAATTCAACAGTGTGAAAGTGAAGGATATCCCATAAGTCCATAAGTGAAAAATATATTATCAAATTTTTTCCGATGCTATAACCCCTTCAGTGATGGACATGTGAACACAAACGGTCCTGCAACATCTATAGATCATCTGTATATCAATGCTCACAGTGCATTACTACATTTTACTGAGGTGCGCTGTAACCGTTTTCGTTTATGTCTGTATTACTGGCATACTGCCCACGGGTGGTGCACAACAGAAGGAGCAGCACAATACATATTGAATTGAAGCAAAAATAAATAAATAATGGCGAAAAACTGTTTAATTTCTTCACATTCTGTTTATGTAATTACTGTACTGTACATTTCACGGAGTTCAATATTATTTTCACTATGTTTTAGTACATTTGTTATTTTAAACATTCGATTTTTTTCTGGGGCTAGAATGGATTCATGGCATTTTTAGTCATATCACTTTATCTTCATAAAATTACTGTTTTTTTCTGCTAGAAATGACTATTTTTATTGTAATATGACCATTATTGTAATATTTGTCATTTATTAAGGTGCATCTTACCTTGTAAAACTTTGTTATGCTATTAATATTACATTTTCCTGTATTACAAATGCACATCATCACATTTGGACTTCATTCTAATATTTTCACTTGAATATAACTTATTTTTCTGTAGTAGCTATTAAGACTTTCTTCTCTTAATATTACCTTTTCTTGGATTATAAATATTTTTTGTTACAAATCTATCCCTGTGATATTTTTTTTCTCTCACATGTTTTTAGCCATTTATTTAAAAAAATACACAGCTACTTTTTTCTCTTTAAAAAGTACATTTCCCCATATTTTTTACATTATTCCTGTAATTATTTGACTCAATTCTATTTGGGCCCACAATTGAAATGCTTTCAAGTATTAATTTGTTCAGGCTTCCAGCTCATTAAACCCACAAAAACTGGAAGTCAAAAAATTATACTTGTATTACTGTACTGTGAAGAAATTACCAATTACTTCTGAGTTTATGCAGGGGATTTAAAAAAAAAAAAAAGGAAAAAAAAAAGGAAAAAAAAAAAGGAAAAAAAAAAAAATCACATCAAATCAATCAAAATATGATATTTTCAAAATGATATGTCAATCTCCATTACTTGATTGGGAATCCCTTTGGCTTAATCACTGCCTCCATGCCACTGCGGCATTGGTGCAATCAGCCTGTGATATCACCTGGGAGTTATGGAAGGCCAAATTTTAAATCCATGATCACCCCCACAACAGTCTACTCGACCAGAATGTTTTGGAGGAATTTATTTTTCTTTCTGCTGATGATCTGTATGGAGATGCAGAAATCATCCAGCAGGACCTGGCTCTGGCCCATAACGCCAGAAGCACCAAAACTTCATCGTTTTGATGCCTATGCATTCACAGTGCTTGAGTGGCCAGCAAACTCGCCTGACCTAAACCCAATTGAGAATTTGTGGTGTATTATCAAGATGAAAATGAGGACCACCAGACCAACTAAGAATGAAGGGCTGACAGCAAGCATAAAAAAAATCTGGGCTTCCAGAACTCTCAGGCAATTCCACGATGCATCGAGGCAGTAATAAAGGCAAAGGGATTCTCAAACAACAAGTGACGTCTTCATAGTGTTGATTTGATAATAAAATGTTTTCATGTGAGCAAATAGATTAACGTAATTGCATGTTAGTTCAACAAAAGTTGACAAAGGGAAGATGCAATCCATGCATGGTGCATGCGTACATGCAAGGTGAAGGGGGTCTTACTGAACTCCATGTCGGTGAGTGTGGCGAGAGGGACCGGGTGAGTTTGGGTGGGGGGGGACTTTACATTCCTCAGTTGATTTAGTGGGCATTAAGATGGGGAAGAATGTGTCAAAGCTGTGTGGCGCTGCTGAAAAGCGTCTGGGAGGAGCGCCGCGGCCCTCTGACAGCTCGGCCAGACCGATGATTGACACTTTGCTTAGACTGAGGAGGACTGGGGAGGAGGAGGAAGGAGGCGGGACGGGGGAGGGACACCTGTTGGATGTACAGAATGAGGTCAATGATGTAAACACGGTGCAAAAATATGATATTCACTCAAAAATAGCTTACAAAGTAGGAAGGGTGTCAAATTAAAAAACAAACAAACAAACAAAAAAAACACTTCTAACGGAAGAAAGGTAGTAGGGATGCTACTCTGGGCCTAGTATGCATATTGAACAAAAAAAAAAAGACGCTGTTCAATAGTTTGTTTGTTCAGGTTTTCTTTTTATTTGTTTAAGATGCTTTGATTGTTGAAAGATAGCTACAGAAAATCCATTTCACATCATTGCATCAGGATGGGAGAAATTATTAGTTAAAATTCTTCTTTTCCATATATTTAAAACATATAGAACCTGTGTGTTAAAACGGGTGTTCACTCTACAATTAGCAAAATGGTGCAAAAGCTTTCAGCCAACAAGAACAATAACAAGCTTGTTAAAAATCCTGAGACGCTGTGCGTGTATATACAGTCGATATAAAAAGGCTTTTATTTGATCTTCACATCCCATTTTGGATTTTTTTTTTCATTGCTTTTTTTCAATTGAGTTGTACAAGTTACAGGTCACATTAAATGTGTAAAACATTTTAAAAGGATTTATCTTGGTCTTATTATTTTTACATCACACTAACCTGGTGATTGAACAGGGGTGTGTAGACTTTTTATATCCACTGTATACAATATGATCTGCGTTTTACATTGAGAATATTGTGTCGTTTCTCAAAGAATATTTCTGCCACACAGACGTCAAACTTTAACATAGTAACAGCACACTCAAATAAACTAGTTGATATGAACACGACCTCAAAAAAAAAAAAAAAACTGAATTCAGAGGAAAAGGCAAAGCAGCAAGCAAGTATAGGTGAACTCACGTCATCCGGCTGCACGTGAACTTTTTTTCTTCCTTCAGCAATGAATCCGTCTCAAAGGCATGACAAGTGCAAATTGTTGGTTACTTGAGAGACATGCATCATACACAGCTGCTGCACTGCATATGAACCATACAACATACTTACAAGACACAATGGAAATGTTTCTTTTTTTGGGGGGTGGGGGGGGGGGGGGGGGGACATAAAGCTATACAATAGCGCGGATCAAATGTGCACAAGAGCAAAAAAAAAAAAAAAATCGAGAAACCAAATATGCAAGAAATAAGCACCCTGTCTGTGGAAATGTAAAAACCCGCATCCTGGGTCCACCCACAGCCCCGATAAATTGTGTGTGGAGCGCGCCTGCTGGTGCTGCTTTTTTCTTTTCTTTTTTTTTTGGAGAGGCGTCACACGGTGAGAGAGATGAAGCTGTTGTATCTCTGGATGTTCCTCTTGAGGATCTCCGAGCAGGGACCCAGCACGCGCTCGAAGCGGGGCCGGTCCAGCTTCACGCACTTGAGGGGGCCGCGGGCCACCACCGTGGCCGCCCGGGGTCGGTTGAGAAGCAGGGCGATCTCACCTGAAGGGGAGGGACATCCTCAGGTTTGATTGCAAATCATCTTTCCCTATTGAAATGCCATTAATATGTTCCAGCCACCATAAAACACCAATAAATATCTTTCAAAAAAGGGTGTAAAGTATTATTTAATATGACAATCACACTTTACAGTCATAATATAATTACATTGAATGGAATGAATGAAACAGTTCATCTATTATGAGTACTCAATGGCATTTTTTTTCTCAATCAGATTTATTGGTCCAGTTTTTTATCATTAACTTTTCTTACATTGTACTGTGTAAACAAAACAAAAAAAATAATTCGTTAAAGACAATCAGCTGATTTCAAAGCAGATAATATCAGCCGATTAACCTTTTGGTTTTATTATACTAGAATAAATAACACAAGTTTATTGTTGGAATGTTATGACGCACTTTTTTATAAATAATTTTTTCCCGCAATGTTTTTCTTGGAAAATGACTCAAAGTGAAAACACTTTATTCTCACAACATTTCAATTGAATGCTCATAATACTTCAGCTGTTTGCTACAGTATTTACTTTATTTTCACAAAATTAATTTTCCTCATAAGATTTTTTTTCTCTCATGGCATTACAACTATTGTTATAAAGGAAGAAATATTTATTCTCAATATTTAAATTATTATTTGTAACATGAATATTTTTCCAAGATTCATATTTGTTTTTATTTTTCTAAATGTGTATTTTTTTTTCTTGTGACGTAGAATTTTGTTTTCATAAAACTGAAAAATATGTTATCAGATATTTATTTTTACTTCTAGTGATGTGACTATTTTCATATTATTTCTACATGTTGTTTGGGATATGATATATTTTCTTGATTTAAAAAATAATAATAATAATACAACCTTTTTCCCTTAATAAGAAATTGTCTCATAACAACTTCATCTTCAGCTTTTCAAATTATTTTACAATACAGTATATTGAAAACACATTTAAGTACTTTAGTATCCTGGTTTATTCAAATATATATAGTTACACACAGTGTATCTTTTATTATTATTATTATTATTATTAATATTATTATTATTATTATTGTTTCTCGTCTTGCAAAATCAAAATGAAGATCAAATATGTATTTGGGCTTTTTGGCACTTCCTGGATCCAGGGAAACTCACCAAAGTAGTCGGAGGGTCCGAGTCGTCCGACCTCCACATACTCCTCATTGTCGGACCTGCGCTGCAGAACAGAGGCTATCCCCTGCAGATGGGACGGGCAAGAAATAGAATTGACAGGGGGAAGAAAAAAGAGGAGGAGGAGGAGGAGGAGGAGGAGGGGGGTGTGGAAGGATAGAAAGAAAGAGGAGGGGGAGAACAGGAGGAGTTACTGAATGGAGCTGAACATCATCAGGAGGATTAAGCAGAGGAGAAATTCCTTTGCTTCATAAGACACAGGTGCACGGGATTTGGGCCTCTTTTTTTTTTTTTTTGGGTGGTGTTGTATGGAACGGACACCTGTTCCGTGGGAGGCGGCCAACCCACAACTCAGATATTCCAAGCAAGGAGGACAATTTGGACGGGGTTTGCTTTCTTCTCTCCAGAGTGTCATAAATACAAGCATGTAAACCAGATGACTCACACACAACATGGAAACTACTGCCGCGTCCAAGACCAGCGGACCCCCACAACCTCGCACGCAGACAACCTAACATTGAAAACTTTTAAGGGAAATCTGTTTTCCATCGCCTTTGCCCAGAACGAGCGTAGCCCGCAGCTGTTGTTTGGCCCAACGGCTTCCAACAAATGTCCACTTCACTAACATAACATTGGCAAAGGCGCTCTCGATATGGATTTTGTCATATGTCTGGAGTTTCACATCAAATCTCTGTAATTGTAAGTAGCTAAAATGTCAGGATGAAAACTCCAAGCGGGCTATAAAACAAACCTGACTGCTCCGTTACGCTCCCACTATCTCTAATCCTTCAGCTGAGCAGGCTTGTGATGCTAAATGTGAATATAATGAACCTTAATGAGGAGTTATCGAAACGTGCCAGCTTCCCACAGAGGGCAAATAATGGTTGAACTGTACCTCAGTCAAAAGGAGAAGTGTTTGACTTCAAGTCACCTTTGGGTTGTGACTGGACAATTTGTGGCATTAAACAGAGCACCTACAAAAGGTGAGGCTTTCACATGGGAAAGTCACGCAATTAGATCGTCAGATGACTTTTCAGAAGGCAACAATTGGCAAGTTCAGATGCAAAAATGTCATTTCAACAAAAGGAGAGCCATGCTTATGAAGTGACTGGCACATTAACACATTCATTGCTTAATTGACACCCACATCACTCACAAGGCCAGGCCCCACTATTTAAACCCATCTCAAAAACACAGATACTAAAGTAGAGCATGATGACAACCCCAAGTGAAAAAGAAAGACAATACCTGCACATTATTCTGTTCAAAAGGGATGGGCGAGTACCGATACCAGGTAATGGGCCGTTACCGGCCTTATTTTGAGGTATTGGGTACTCAAGGGAGCTGCTGATAACAGCTACCGATATACAAGGGGGTAAAAAGTAGGTTTACAGTTATAAAAAAAGATAAAACGTACATAATACTTCTTTTGTATAATACAAAAAAAAATAAAAACTACTGCATACCTACTTTTGCACCCCCCTGTGTCAGGCAAAAAAAAAAAAAAAAAGTAAGTAGACTGCAGCAGTTTGAAACATTGCCAAATCATCTTCGTCAGAAAGAAAGAAAGATCTTTGTTCACAATGTTGTGACTTTTTGTTGAATCCAATTTTGAGTACAAGAGGTATCGGTACTCAGTATCAGTGACTACTCAGAGTGAATACTCGTACTGCTGGTATGGGTCTGAAAAAAGTGGTAGCGAACATCCCTAGTGCTTAATAGCGCAAAATGTTCAAAGTACTTTCAATTTTTATCCAATTTGATTTATCAGTGGAATAATTAGTAGAGTATTTGAGTCTAAAAATATTCGATAGATGCAGCCCATCTAGTTACAGTTCAGTTCAAGTGTTTCGTCTGTAGCGCAACCAGGATACAAAATAGATGAGCAACTCTTCAATTGTAAATAATGGCTCCCGTTCTGCATTGCATCCAACTCACGCTTTTAGTGTTGACAGTTAGTTCGGAAGTTTATTTGAAGTCATAAACCTGAACTAATTTATTCGGTGTATATCCAATAGCTACAAAAGACACACGCACGCACACACGCATGCTTGTTACGGACCACGGGCGCAAACAAAGTCAAGCAAGCATGCCCCCGACTTTCAAACATTCTCCTGATGTCTTCATCGCTCAGCCTGCCTTCCATTATGCACAACTTGCAAGTGGCTCTGAGAGCAAAGACGGCGAGTTGTGTACAAGCATGAGGGCGACGGTGGAGGACGCTGCAAGGGACAGCGTGGGTTTGTTTCATGGTTTCAGTGAATGTCAACACAGTGAGACTGCATAGGAGTCACTTGAAAATAAACGTGAAAAGACAGCAAACAATAAATCAATCAGATATGGACACTGCATCGGAATCAGATGAACACTATGTAAATCCTTTGGGTGACAAAGTTGGCAGACGAGAGAGAAAATAGCGGTGGCGACTGAACAGAATTGAAAAAAATCACACGTGATTTCCAGTGCAGGACCCTGAAGCCATTTTGCGAGTCAAACTCAATCTCTCCCCACTTACCTCCCCTCTCGTTTCCCTTTCTGCCCGCTTTGACTCATCCCTCCCTCTCTGGTCTCCATCCCAGGAGGCCGAGTCTCCTGACCCCGTGTGAAAGCCAGCAACACGCATTCCACCAAAGTCCGCTCGGCTCTGGGAAAATCGGGCTCGGCCGCATTCAAGGACAAGAGGAGGAAGTGAGAGAGCAGCTTGGGGGCGAAAAATGCAAGATGGACAGGAGGAAGGGATCAAACGTCATGTGATGAGGAGAGAGAGAAAAAAAAAAAGGAAATTTGTTGATGTTTAATGAGCAAGAAAAGAGAACGGAAATGGCTGATCCCACACTCATCAAAAGTAAATTCAGAATTGGAAAAATGTGGTCATTTAATTTAATTATGTTCAGCGAGTGTCACAGGATTTTTATTTTTTTTTGTGTGTGTGACACCTGTTCCCAGAGAAGGAAAAACACTTGCACTTATGTTGGGGCGACGTGGTCTCCCAACCCAGAGGTTGTGGGTTCGATCCCAGGCCAGTACCCAGATGTCGAAGTATCCTTGAGCAAGATATTGATACCCAATCAAGATACCCAATTGCTCCTGATGCTGCGTCATCAGTCGGTGAATGGGTAGTCAAAAAATGTAAAGCGCTTTGAGGGCCTTAAAGGTGGAACAGCGCTATATAAATGAAGTGCCATTTAGAAAAAAAAAATACAACTGGCGACCGGCCTAATTTTTTTTTATAATTGCCAATATTAAGAGTTTTAAACAATAAATACAGTATAAGGTACCACAAATTAGCATTCCAAAACACTACTTCAATATATTTTCAGTCTCACCTCATAAGGCCACCCTTAAACAGAAGTCGTTTATAGATGATTTGATCTGATTGGATTTGATTTCAGGCGTTCGGAGGTTTTCAGGCGTGTCACCTTCACAACCTGGAAAGATTCCAACCGTAAAGCAATAACCAGTCCTCTGTTGTTGGTTAGCTTGTGTTTTTAGTATCCAACCAGCAGAGCAAAAATGTGGTGAAGACTCTCCGTAACTTCTCTTAACAACCCAAGCTAAACTTGTGATTGTAAATGTGAAAAGGACACTTTACAAATACAGTTTTAGTTGATGAACTTTGCTTCTCCAGACATACAAAGATCGAAAGCAATACAAATTGCGATGTATCACTTCAATGCACTTCTTTAACAGCAATGACTTTTGTTTGAGTTTTTCAGTGAATAACCGAGGACAGGTTCGTGGGAAAAAATGAATGGGTGAATACCAAACAATATTTTTCCAATTTTCTATTGGTATCAGGACGATACACGGCCTTATTTCAAGGTATCGGTACTTACGATGATGACAGATACCAGCGTCGGCCACCCTCTTGTGGCCATTTTTCAATCAGGTACTAAAGGCATTCATGTCTGACAGATGTGCAGTAAGATGTACAACCATATATTTAGATTGGCTGGATTATTAGTTTTATTTTATTTTATTTATTTATTCATCAAAATGAACAAATGGACAAAGATAATAGAAAATTGACATTATTTCATGCAATTTTATGTAAAAATGCTATATAGTCTATATAGATCTTCCTTATCTGGATTTAAAAATATATATATATTTTATGTATCAAAAGTACTAGTGGAATCAGTACTTGATGTCAGTACCAATGAGTACTGAAGAGTCGACAACTTGTACTGGTGTCGATCTGAAAAAAAAAAGAGCTATCAAACATTCCTAAATTGTATTTGTGTGACTGAATCATCATTCATAATTAAAGTTAAGACTTAAGTGATGTTTGACATTTTATAATAAACAGTTAGGCCCTAACTGTCCTTGACAGTGAATAAAGGTTTTATGATTTGTATTGAAACTGATTATTTATATTTCTTTTTTTTTTTTTCTTTTTTTTTAAATCAGATTTCAATTTGTGCCGTACAAGTGGTTCTGCTGTACTTCAAGGACAATCTAGAATGTTCCACTTGCCTCCAACAACTTCCCCTGTTCCTCCTCTGCTGCTCCATTTTATAATCCTCCGGATTCTTCAGCATATTTGCCTTTCTGCTGCAGGCAGACTGATGACTCACGCATTGCTAACTGTTTTATCAGTGTCCCAAACCCCAAATAGATTCATTGCTTTGTATACACACTCACAAAAAATGGAATTTAAGGTTTGTGTCGTTACAGGAGGCTTCAATAACTTGGTGAGAAAATATGAAGCCAACATATGTGGTGCGGTTTATACAGTCAATACTTGGTGAGGGAGGTTTGTAATGTTATGCTAACACAACCGATTTCATCTGAAAGAAGGTTAGCCGAGTGGAAGGTTGGGAGGGGCGTCAGGTGAAGAAAGAAGGAGGACATTTACTGTAACCATGCATCTTTCAGCACTTTGGATAAATCTTTCTTTCTGTGGCTTAGCGGCACCTCGCCGCTCCCACGAACAACAGCCGAGCGCTCACAAAGACGACCGAGGGGCTCACAACGAGACGGAAAGACGTAATGACAATGTGAGAAGGCCGTTCTGAGAAAACGGCGGATTGCATCCACTGCCGGCCCACACAGGACCCGCTTGACTTGAGTATTGTGACTGTGGAGTTAATCAAGAGTATGTTAAGATGACTGGCAGGGGGCCCGTTATGGAGCTGTGCCAGGGGCCCAAGCTCAACAGGGTGTCCTGTATGGTGAGTGGGGAGCTACCCCACGCACAAGAATTCTGGTTGAAGGATTTTTATAGCATACTGGTGGAAGTAAAATACAGACGGAAAAGAGCCCAACACAATCCTGTAAGTATGACACAAATCCCGCGTGGTTTCCACTCAGAAATTACCTCTGTGATGATGAAGAAGTCATCACCAGGCTCTCCCTGCACCACGATCTTCTCTCCATCCTCAAACTGGACCGGCTCCAGGGCATCGGCCACAGTCAGACGCTCCCATTTATCCAAAGATTCTGTAATTGGAGAAAAAACACATACCGTATGATGAACAAGGGAATCTGCAGATCCCTTGCCTCCTTTTCTTGGCCTTCTAGGAACTAGGGTCGATACAGGCAGTATCGTGATATTGCAATATTAAAACTGCCACAGTATCTCGTCGTCGTCATGTCACGATATTAAAAGCAGCACATCTGTTAAAAAAAAAAAAAAAAAAAAAAAAAGTCAGGTTGATTTCCATTTGTGCAGTTCTAGCACCCCCTGGTGGTTGTTTTTATTTTAATTTTATTTTTTAATACAGTTTAATTTAAACAAGGAATGTTTTGGCCCTTATATGTTTAAAATCCATGCTAATGATCAGATGAAGGGGAACATAATATGTTTGTGGAAGAACTCAATGTGCACGTGCATTAGCAAGTAAGTGCCTCAATATTAAGTGTTATTGTTATTGGAGATTGTAGGTTGCTAATCTGTATTGCTGTAATGTACAAAAGCACAATATTGTGTGTTTTTAGTATGAACTCTCTTTTTTTTTTTTCTTTTACAATATTGTGACCTTTTTTTGTATCACCAAATCCCCACAATAACGTGATAATTATCATAACGTGATGTTTGGATATCGTTACATCCCTACTAGGAACACCTTGAAAACTCTGTAAAAGGGAATTCAGAGATTTTTATTTTATTTTTTAAATACGTTTGAAGATAATTGCTGAAAAAACTATGCCATGCTCAGTTGCGGAGGTGTAGCATTAAACTGTTTTTTGGAAAATGCCTCTGTCCTTTGGATAGTCTGCGAGCATGGACGTTTTAGAGTGCCTCGTTGTTGGTTGTGAGTGCCACAGTGAGAAAGGCAGAAGCACCAGTAGGATTTTGGTTTTTTTTGTCTGACTTGACAGCTAATGTATGGACCGGAATTTGCATTTGAGAGTGCCTCGTTGTCAACCATGAAATGTGCGTATGCCACGGTGAGAAAGGAGGAAACGCAACATACACACACACACACACACACACACACACACACACCTACACACACACACACACACACACACACACACACACACATACAAAAAATAAAAAATAAAAAAAAATAAATAAAAAAAAATAAAATAAAAAAATAAAATAAAAAAAGTCCAACTTGACAACCAGTACGTGACAGAGGCTTCAGTCTGGCGTGGCCACTTTAGAACGCCTTGTTGTTACGGCATAGAAAAGCCATGGTATAAAGCTGAGGGATTTATTATTCCAGTCACCAGAGGCTCTAAGCGGATATATGTTCATTGCTCAAACATGTGATTCTGTATTGGCATAAGAAAGATGTGAGACGCAGTAGCATCCATTTCTCCAGGCCCTAATAGTACCTCTATTATTTGATTGACAGTTGAGCTGGGCGCCGTTTCAGCACACAGCATTTCAGCACAAACACATTAGTTTGATTTTTTTTTGTGATTTAAGCCACATTTTATACTTTGTTGTATCCATTTGAATTTGTCAGGGTTATTATAACACTCTTACCTGTGTCGTGTTACATTTATAATACATTTATTTTCACTTTATACAGACTTTAAGGACTTATAAGATGAAAATAACCAAATTGGTGCAGAGAGAATATTTCAAACAAGCTCCCCTAGTTCTCAAAAGACTGTTGCCTAATCCCAACAGTTTGCATGTGGAATGTGCGAAGAAAAGATTGCACTGCATTTGTGTTGGCATTCACTTTAAAGACGAAAAAATAGAGCGAAATCTCTTTGTCCCACACTATTGTACCCAGTAACTGATGCCTGTGCGTGTGTATGTGTATATTGTGAATGTGTGGGATTAAGTAAGGTGAAGTTTGGTGAGCTTGGAGGTGTCCAGTGTCCCCTCGAGTGGGGCCGCGGCGTCTACGGCGCCCCAGATGGATGTCTTGCGTCTGGCAAGCGGGGTTTCATATAGGTGATCCTTAACAGCCTTGCAGGTAACATGATACACAAATGCGGTGACTAAAAGAACCGACATTTCACGCTCAGTCGCGCCTGGTCCTACATGGTACGCACACGGGGAATTGCCTGTCGGGATGTTGGCGGCATTGTGCGCGTGTGTTTGTGTGTGACAAAGCGCATGTAGCTCAACCCCCCCCCCCCCCCCCCCCGTCGCCCACCAACCACTTCGCTCCACAACATCAAGGGCTTCTACCTAATTTCGTGGCTATCTGAAAAATCAAAGACAAACAAAAACACCTCCTGCCCCTCCTCCGATTCACGTTGGTGGAAAGCGACAGAAAGAGGAATGGAGAGGGGCAAAGCACTTTGGCGAGGGAGAGACGAGCCTCGACAGGCAAAAGAAGAAAAGAGGCGAATGAAAGGGAGTGGGATCCTGCCGAGACGTTCTGAGACTTGAATTGAGTGTATGTGTTTACTCAGCCAGCTAATAACTCTGTACAGGGGGCACGGCCTCAACGCCATACAACACGCAGACGATCAGGTGGAAGGGGACGAGATGTCAGGTCCAATTGTGACGTCTTTTCAGAGTCTGAATGAATCTCATTTGCCACTGCTTCAAACCAAATCATCTACGGAGGGCTGTTATTACCCAAATTCCAATGGTAAAGAGAGCCTCAGCTTAAATGGAGGGGGAGAAATGCCAACGTGCTGGAAGTCGCAATAGTTCAAGCACCTCACACTCAGAGTATGTATATACAATATTCAGCATAAATGAGTACACCCCAACAGGTTTGTAAGAACTCATTTAGTTTCCTTTCAGAATCAATTTTTTTTTATGGGATACTATACTATAAAATACTCCCACAGATGTGGGGCATTGATTGCAAATTGATTGGAAAGAGTATTTTGCACAAATAAGTAGACCCCAAGGATAAAACTTAGCAGACATGTTGCTATCCATAAAAGTCATCTAGGTCATAGAAAATACTAGATGTAGATTTATTTTTTTATTTTTTTTCTGGGATACATTAAAGGTGCACGATGCAAGATTAGACTCAAATTTGAGTGTTAAAATAACCATATCTTTCATCCGCACATGTTTTAATAATTGTATAATGGACAGGAGGCACGACTGTGGCGCAATGACTGTTGCCCCTATTTTTCTGTAAAAGGAAAAATGTTGGAGCGTTCGGGCCGGAAACTTTAGCTTTTGCTCTGAGCATGACGTCACGCGCGTGCACGCTATTGTCCCTGTTAGCTCTCGCGATTGTTCACGCAACTTCACGGACAGGACAGCTAATTCAAACTGGATTTAAAGAGACCTGCGCCTGATACGTCTCAATCCCTTATGGAGACTCCACGGAAGACAATGGGAAGTAAAGAACTTTCAGACCAGCGTCACGGGAGGATGCGGATACATATAGGAGCAGCGTTCGTCAGGTGGAGAGAGCTAAGAGCTATCCTGGGGATGAAACAGGACCCACAGCTTGCTGACTTTTTGCTAAAAAGGTAAGACTTCGAATGAAAATACGAAAGGGTCTATTTATGATTAGCAGTGCAGAATAAAACTACCACACGGTCGCTAACTAATGTCTCCGCACTTGGGCATATTAGCAACACACTGCTATCCTCAACATCATCGGATTCACGGGATGCACTATTTACGTTTGGAAGGTTGTAATTACGTAAGCTTTTGGCACTCAAAATGACTTTCACATACAAAGTAACTTGAAGATTAATATGTTTCTTACCTCTGTAGACATTATTAAGCCTATGAAAAAGGCATTGTGCTCCGTGTTTATGTTTGTTCAAGTAACTTGGAGGTTTGCTCGTGCCCGAAAAGTCTCGTCGCTGGGGTCCATCCCACGTTTCGCCAGAGGGGTCGCAAATGTGCAAAAACTCTGAATCCTGCTTCATGCCCCTTTAATTTTGTGCATTAGTTAATATGATTAAACTGAAGATTTTGTAATCTATGCATTCTATTATCAACCTTACTTTCATGTTGTGAGTTAAGCGCATATTCTACAGAAAACATTTTGTCAAAATTTGGAAAATTGTTATGTTCATTGAGATATTGAATAAAATCTCTTCAAATTTTTCGAAGAGGGTGTACTCATATATGCAGAGCACTGTATGGATGATATAAGCAGAGTGTGTCACAGTAGGTAGTAGAAAATGCGTGTTGCGATCATGAGAAAATCTCAGTCGTGTTTTTGTTGTTCTAAATTTGAGTTATTACAAAATATATATATATATTAGCATCAAAATCTTGTTTATGTTCACAAAACGCATATTTTCTCCACTTATTGGTCAGAAACTTGTGTTTTTGGTCAAAACAAACCTGTTCCACTGCTGATTACTCAAGAACAGCAAAACAGGAACCTTTTTTTTTTCAATGTGAAAGAAGTGAACCACTCTTTCTTTTGGTAAGTTCAATACTACTGTCACAGAACACAATATGAAAGATGCGAAAAAACTGCTGGCAATATAGGGAACTCCGCTTCAGAAATGGCTGGCAGTGAACGAGTCAAGAGCATATAGTGGAATTGTTCCAAGAAAAAGTTGTAAAAATATGATTTTAAAGCAAAGTTTAACGAGGGAAAAAAGTTGCACTTCAAAAATACTATTATAATGACACCTTTATTCCGGAAAAACAGAATGAAAAAAAATGTGGCTTTTGTTAAAAATCAAAAAGGATTGTATTTGAAATACTCCCTTTTGGTCTACAGTTGTGTGATACATTAAAACCATAACATGAACAGCACTCGCCATTTATAATTGCCTGCACTCTGTGACATTAAAGCAGCAGACACGTGCAGACGCATTCACACTATGGCTAAGGAAATCGCTTAATGCATTCCACAGCTACATGACATGATATACTGTGTAGTGTACTACTGACAGGCTATGCACACACTGCACAAACACTTACCAAGGATGGAGACCTTGCTGAGGAACTCTTCATACATCTTTCGCTTCCTTAGAGTGCTGCCCTGTAAAAACAAGACAGATGCATAGATATCCTCATCTACCAATATACCACACGGCATAAATAATCTGGAATAAGCAACATCATTGATTTATGGATCAAACGTTATACTGATGACTTTCACATTTAGACCGATGCCTTTGTACTAAGGATAAAGATACGCTTGTTGACATAAGATACATTTGAGGTACTTCGAAATGACAGGGAGTCCTCCTTTTATTCACAATGGAATATTTATTTTTCCACACAGCCCATAAAGCATGCTAAAAATTGCTTTATCTTTTATTACGTCTCACTTGTCATTAAGTCTGACCATATATGGTTAGAGTAAGATATACCCCTCTGCTCCAAGGTTCAAAAAAGGGGCCTACGTTGCTTATTTAGCCGGCATAATGACACAATCAGAGCAGTAAAATACTGGAAGGAAATATAATAACAAAAGTGCAGGTGCTTTAATGTGGTCATGTGAGTGAAGGGTGTTTAATCTGTGTTCCGTCGTGTGTGTGTGAGCGTACGCGCGTGTGTGTGGCCCATCCCACCCACCAGGCAGGGGATTTCCCCGTCCGTGAGCATCCTGACAAGTCTAAACTCAAAAGACACCTTTCCCTAACTCGCTTCCTTCCATCACTCACACAACTACTGTCTCGTATGAGGCCGAACGTCAAAGGAAAAAGTGAGCAAGGGGTATCACTATCAGGCAAAATATGGAAATATCTATTGACGGCTGTGGTGGGATTCCTTTAGTTTCATATCATTTGGCATAGATGGGAGGAGTGTGCTCTCAAACTAATCTTATAAACAACAATATTGAATACAGGTCTCCCTCCTGTATAAATGACCAGTGCATAAGACTGTTTGAAAGCGTTATATAAATAAAGACGCCTTGACTTGACTTGCATGTGCACATCTGTCCCTCAATCGGTAAGCACACGCAGATGTCAACAGGAGCAATTAGATTTTTGCAGTCATATTTGATGCTACAATGAAAGTCAATTAAAAGTACAAATAAACACGACAAATAAGGAGAAATGTAAAAAAAAAAAAAGGCATTCTGGGTAGAATAAATAAGTCTCTGAGGAACATAAATATGAATGCACGCAGTATTGTTGGTGATTCAGTGCTGCTTATTTGGTAACAACATTCAAATGGGGATAACAGCTAACTATCTTTAATGTTTGTACATTTAATGCTGTATAAATAAACTAAGGTTTGAACCAATTAGTCAACTTTACTACACCACGCCAAGGATTTTATCCTTGCCTGTCTGCTGCTGTTGCTCGACTGAAATTCTCTGGAATGTTTGGCCAACAAGGCGCCACAATTTTTATATATCTGCATGGGTTCGAGAGTACAAAAAAAAAGCTAGTGGTGGATGACGATAGTGGTCAGCCATGCTAGCTTTGGCTATTCTAAATGCTGCTACTAACCAACAATGAGACCGGGGGCATGTCGATCAACTATTGTCGAATAAATGCACATGTGAAATTGTAAGGCTGAAAAAGATAAATGCTAAATATTTTAAAGCCTGGCTACTACATTCTGTCTTAAAACAAGCTATGCTATGGAAAACAAGATGAGACCAGATGGCTTGTTGAAGAGAAAAATCTGTACAGGGCTACCATTAATTACAACTACAAAAAGCGTAATGGTGAGTTTTTAATCACTCGACTCGACTTTTATCACATTATAGTTAACTACAAAGTAGCTTCGCTTATCTAAGATCGTAGTAGGGTGCAGTTACTACCGTTTTTGTTTTTGTTTTTTTAGGTATCTATTTGAAGGAGGTGTTTATTTTTATAGGTAATTGGGGCATACCATTTATTAGAGGGACGAACCGTATTTGAGGAAATAGTACTGGGAAAGGATCTAACCATAAAACGACCTTATGCATTTCTCCCCCGGAATCGCCCTGCGGTTAAAGATGAACCAAACTCGTGTCAGTGTTTCCTCTTTGAGGTGTAGTCATCAAAGAGTTGAGGTGTGGCACAAAGCCAAACTAAACCCGGTGCCTTACTGACATCACTTTTATCCCCAGTCCAGTCCACCATCACTCCTCCTCATCTCTGCATGTGTTCTCTTGGTCTTATTGCCATCGTTTTTATCCCCAGGTGCGGATGGTAGGTGCTCTATTTGGAGGCATAACATTGCAATCTCTCAAAATCTTGATTCATAGTTTGATTTGATGTCTGCTCAAGCAATGTGCTCCTTTCGAAATATATTTATGGGGTCTAAAGAATCTCTCTAATATTCTGAACTCCCGTTTTCACGCCCCTGTTGTTGGTTGTTGAGGAGTTGGGCCAAAATAGAGGATTGTGTGGATGTAGCTCACCTCACATTTTCCTTACACAATCATTTTGCCTCAATTCATGGCACAATTAATAAACAGGACAATCCATTCCAAATGACCATCCTAATTCTTTAAGTGTGAATATACGTATAAATACTGGTAAATGTCCTTTTGGGACAGCAAAAATTCTCCATGAGAACATAAGCGTTACATTGGAAAACATGAAGCCTAGTTATTTGAGAGTCATGTAAAATATTTTTCCCATAATAAATATAGAATAATAGTGTCACAGACTTACTACTGTAAGCGCCTGACATTTCCATGCAACTGCCAATGAGGAGCTTTAACCTTTAATTGCTGTCATTAAACCGTACATAATGTGCATTGATTTTCACCCTGAGGCATTGGCAGAACACCAAACATTAAATAAAAGGTCCTTGCAAATAACAGAGCAATAATTAACTACAGATTTACTTAGTGGAATTTCACTCTACTGGAAAGAAAGGGAGAATTCTTGAAAGAAGAAAAGGTTACCAGGGATAATGTGTCCTACGTGAAAATATGTACTGGAGCGGTGACATGAGGGCAAGGCGGGCCAAAACCAACTGCAAAACGTCCCTGAGCACAAATCATGACAAACTAACTGACACACATTTTCAGTGCCCAGGAAGACAGGTGTTTGAAAGCTAAATGGGAGGTGATGGAATTTCATTGGAGAAAGGTGTCAGCTCAACATGACAGGAAGTCATTATTACATGAGTGCAATGCCACATTTACCACAGTATATCCTCAAATAGAGATCAGCCCTCAAAAAAAGGATACCATGTCTGTCATAAACGTGGATCAATACCACCACAAGTGCCTTTGGTGTCCTCGTCAGAATCAGTCATGATGAAAATATAGTAGAATATGTGGAGGTCTTTTTATAAATTGCCAAACACAAAGTACTTTAAAATGCTATTCCTCCCATTTATAAATTTTTTTTTTCATTGGATGTACGGTACATGATTTTCGCATGTACCACATACTGCTCTGCTAACAACATGTTTAACAAGTGATGACATGACATTACATTTAAATAATTAATATAAATAACTCTATAAATAAAACAAATAAATAAAATCCATAGTTTTACTGTTCATAAATTATTAAATAAAATGTGGCATTTGGAGCAAATCAAATTACTATCCACTCTGTCGTGTTTTTTTTTTTTTCTTAGTGACATTTCTACCAGTATTTTATCTTTCGTCAACAGAGGCTGAAACAGTGGAAAGTTGCAGACTAAATGCAATGTTCATCGTGTTATGTGTATGTTTCAATGTTGTCAAGCTCAACATGTCTACTCTGTAATAGTGAAATATTCACTAATAAGAAAATCTTTCAGAAATTGGAAATAGATTTGTTAAACAGTGCACAGTCATGTTGCGAACTGAATCATGGCTAAGTCCACTATGTACTCATTAACTACTATAATTAGCTATAAATATCCACCCTGTCATTGTTCAATCTGTCAGCAAGCTCACAAATGTTGCTATAATTTGCATGTACAGTGTTCCCTCGCTATAATGCGGTTTACTTTTTGCAGCCTCGCTGTTTTGCGGATATTTTTAAGTGCAATTTTGCATGGATTTTTTTTTTTTTTTTTTTTTTTTTTTTTTTTTACAGTAATGCATCTATTTAATAAAATTGATGGTTTGAACATTGAGACTTTTTAAACAAGAGAGAAATGTGAGAAAATGTAAATGCCTTGATGAGAAAAGTGTATAAATTGTATGGTGAGGGGTTTTAGAGCCTTAAAACATTTATAAGAAATGTAAAACATAAAGCTAACTTCTTCGCAGATTTCATTTATTGCGAGTATTTTTTTTTTAACCAAAGCCCAGTGGAAAACGAGGGAACACTGTACATTGTTTGCTTGCAGGCATTTTATTTATTTTTTCAAAAAGGTATTTAAATATGCATTTCTAACAGCATAATAAGTACTCATTTCTATCATACGCTGTATGGCTAATACATAAATATATAATGTGAAACATTTTTGTACAAATGATGGCCACTGGCCATTACTTGGATGAGAGATGGTTAACAATTAGAGTAGAAAAACTCCTGTTGAGCACATGAGTTCACCCTCTGTCATCATCCTGCTTCCCCCTTCATCTGATCATATAATTAGATTAAAATAAAACGTGATTAGATTGCAAAATTACGCTAAATTAGAATCTAACAGAGGCCTTTTATTATGTCAGCCCAACAGGCCACCCTCAAACAAAGACGCAAGTATGAAAGCCATATACTGTACATCACTCGGTGCCTCCAGGTGGCAAAAAAGTGAAGTCATTACAGCTGCTATTACTTTTCCACATAATTTGTGCTCAGTCTGGCAAGTGTTGGACCGGTACTGACAGCAGCCAGATAAGCAGTATGAAGTGCGCACCCTCCGGTTGAATAAGCCAACCTTAATTAATAATAATAAACAGGCCTCACATAAAACACGTAACTATGGAGCGTCTTCTCTGAGGAGTGGGAAAGCAATTTGTTTAACACATCTCAGACCAAAAGTTTATGACAACAGAAATAAACTTTAAGCTTTGAACTCTTTAAGCCTCCAGTGTGTTACTGTGTTACCATGAGGATGCGACGGTAGCTGTCCCGGTCAATCCCCCACAGTTTCAGATCAGTCTTGGCCTTCACTGTGGCCGCTCTGGGAGTGCCGTAAATCAGGGCCAGCTCGCCGAAACTGCCACCCTCTCCAATGTTGGTCACCCATTCCCCGTTCACATACACCTGTTGAGAGACCAAGAGCAGGGAAGATGATGTTCAAAACTGCAGGTCAAACAGGCCTTTGAATGAGCAAGAGCCAACACAAAACAATAAAATGTGTTGTAGTAGTGCATGGTGTACTCGAGATTACCAACAAAGTATAACAGAGTATCACACACTTAAATACAGTATCTATCCCTGAACGGTGTTACAAAGTACCAATACAATATACAGACTACATATATCACACTGTTTTTTGTTGCTCAATCCCTTGCCAGGTGTGCTGTTGTGAGTCACCAACTGTATTTTTCATGACTGTCCAGTTCAGGTACGTCTGACTATCCCACTCTTACAATACGTAGTTGACACAGCTATCGCTATCCTGCTCACAAAATCCACTTTGGAAACTCAATGAATCATGGTGATCTGTATTGAACTGTATATTGGAAAAAAACATGACTTTACACTTGCCATTTAATCAGCTTCAATCTGTTTAATCAAGAGTTGTTTTGCTGTTTGATTAAAGTAGGGTGTTCTACATGACTTTGGCATGCATACGGCATGCTGGACCTTTTTGCAAACAGTTTTGCCTCGATAATTGTCTGCTAATTGTGTGGGTTGTTTTTGTTCATCCAGCATTCTTATTCACCTTAAAGTCCCAATCTCTGACTCTTCTTGACTCCCTCCTAAGTTTCCAGGCAATGTGATACACTTTCTTGGCTTGTCCCTAAGCATTTGATCCCTACTAAGCCATCAGATGAGACCCTCTAAAAGGCCCTCTATCCCTCTTGTCTACCCATCAATGCCTTTTTCATTCCCGCTTTCCTTCTCTTGTTTGTCCTTCCCTTTGATTTGAAGGTCTACTTTCAGATCTGAACACACATAAATCAAAATAGTGGCTGTCGTAACATGCGCGTGGTCTACACTACCACAGACAATATAAACTCATTCACTCTCTGATTCAGTTACGCTTTGACACAGCAGCACACAATGCGCTCAAGACTCAAGATTATTTGAATGGTTAAAATGTATAGAATGTTGTAAATGTTGTTATGGTTGCTTTGACCGGGGATTTATTTTAAAATGGGTTGCTGTTCCATTTATTTTATTTTTTAAGCAATTATACAATTTTTCTTTTCTGCAATACCATATGCAGTGAAAAACAAAGGGGGGATTTGGGGGGTCATGCGTTTGCAAAATAACTGCTTGCCTCAGTATAAAATTGATAAAGTAAATTCACTTAGAAAAGACTATAAACAAACTAAAAAGTGTTGACACAGTGCAATATGTAAATTAGAATCTTCACTTTATATTAACCAAGACTAAAATTAAGCAAGTGGTAACACAATCTCTTCCATGCATTTGTTAACTTCTAAGTTGTTCTAATTTAAAAAAAAAGAAAAAAAAAAGGTTCCATCCAATAATACTGTATAAAGTAAATTAATTTGTTCCTAAAGCATTTGCCATCATAAAATCTTTATTAATTGCAGTTAATTATGAGGGGATGTTTCAAGTCCTGTCAAAGCGAAACTAAATGTTTTCTAAATTTGACATCCACAGAGAAAAAATAATTGATATTTGGGGGATGGGTGATTCCTGCCATGCAAATCTGGAAACTTAAATGGTGGAGAACTGTTTAACGCTATATTGCCACAATTGGACGGATGTTATGGCTCAATGCTCTTTTCCCGTTTCTTGTATTTCGAGTATTATCCCCTTTTTCATTTCCAGTATTTCGGTCATCATTCTGTTGAGTTTTGCAAAAGAAGATTTTATCTCCTCTTCTAGTCTCTTTTTCTGCTAGACATATTGCAACAATGTAGTTAAAAATCACAAGCAACCCCCTTCCACGTCCTTGAGACTTTGACAGTCATGATGATGGTTTGAGTTTCATTTGACGTTGAAGACATATTTTTCCTGGTTTAATTCAGTTTTGTTTGACTTTTCGGGTGTTCCACAGTACATTGTTTCTATCAAGTCATCATGTCTGCTCATTGTATTTGTGCACGTGTCTCCATCTCTCCGGTGGTCTGATTATGTGGCTTTGTGCAGCTAACCTCACCAGCTTCGGCTTCTGTCCAACTATGAGGGCCCTGCGCTTACCGCCGTAAGCCGATAAGGTCACTTCCTGTTTAACTCCCTGTCGGCTCCTGTTTTATCTCTCCACTTAACTCTATCGCTGCATGTCAGACGCGCGAAGACAAAAGATGTCCTCGGTTTGTCTGCCTCGACGTGCGCCGACTCCACAGGAAGATGTTCAGATTGGCATCGAAGTGGAACTGAACTCGGGAGGGAACAAAGCACGGAGGCAACTAAATACAACCTGTCCATTGTTGAAGGGGAACATTGTTTCAACATGAGTGGAGAAGGCTGGATTTTCCCTCTGAAAACCTTCTTTTTAACTCCCTCAGAAACAAGGAGGGGAAAAATGAAACTGCACAATGGAATCCCTTTTGAATTGCCGAAAGATCAGACAGACTATGACGAGAAAATGAATGAGTGCTTCTTGATGGCCACTTACGTCCACTTCGCCCTGGTCAATCACATAAAAGTTGTCTCCTTCATCACCTGCAGGGAATAGAAAAACAAAGAGTGAATGCCACACAATCTGCCTTTATCTTTTCAATCAAATTGACATTTGAGACCCCAATTAAAACATACTTATCTTTGGAAATTCCCCCTTTAGCACACACACCTTAATAAAGTACATTCCAATAGGAATAAAGGAGGTCCTTGGTTTACTACATCGTTAACTTACAATAACGCAGCACCAAAATCATATTTAGAGTAAACATTTGCATTAAATACTTTGAGGCCATAAATGCATGTATAAAACAATCAAATCTTAGTAAATGCATGTCAGGATTGTGGTAAATGTAATCTAAATCATGTCTAAATATTTCTATGCCAGTCATTAGTCAGGAGAATGGAGAAAATCATGAGAAAATAAATAACTTGGCAGATTCAAAGCTCCTATCAGTGAGACAGGCAACAATATTTGCTTCCTCCAGCTTTAGCAGTTTGGATCAACTAATTTGTTGCAAACAATGAAATGTGAAACAACAAAAGCATTCCTTGCGTTCAAATTGAGGCGAGCCAGGGGAGGCAATTGTCTGACGATGCCTAAAAGCATCACGTCTGGAGATAAGGTTGAAAAATGGTGTTCCTTTAATTATGCTATCTGTTACATAGGGCTCACAGGAATTTATTAGAACAAACTGCATACACGAGCACCGTGACGCCACGCCCAACGCGACAATAAGTAAGACTCGAGTGGGTAATGATGCATGAGCGTACATGACACAAGTATGTTCGCGTTTGCATTTGTTGGCGTGTGTGTGTTTTTCCTGTGGGCATGCTCACCTGAGGAGTTGAAAGCCAGTGTGTAAAGTTCACCCGAGTTCACACGGCTAATTAATATTGAGTGGAGGCCGCTCATTTGTCACACAAAACGATCCTTGTCCGTCTGATGGCCTGTCCGAATGGCAAACTTGCTGCAACCTGGCTGAACCCCCCCCCCCCCCCCCCCCCCCCCCACACACACACACACACACACACACACACACACCATTCCCTCTCGCTCTTTCATCTCTTATATCTCCCTTGCACTTCTGTCTCTTGCTGTCATTCTTTTCTTCGGCTCTTCCTGTCTTTTATCACGTTGGCTCTCCAAACTCTCATGCGCTCCTTCTGCCTTTGAGCTCAGGCAAATATTTGACCACTATCTGCACACACACTTTCAGGCCTCGTATACTCATTGTGGCTATGACCATTCATACAGGTTGACTTCTTAGTCGGAAAGCATGGCATGTTTTGTAGTCAGTATGCAGAAGTGTCTCAAAGTGATACCGCCTCGATTTAGTCAACAACCGCAACACAGTAAAAGATGCAGGGTTCCCAGTTGTATTTGTAATGGAGCTGTCAAACGATTACATTTTTAATCTGATTAATCACATCTTAAAATTTGATTAATTAACAATTAGTCACTCAATTAAAAGGGCTTTTATCAACATTCCTCGCCCGACAAATTCAAAGTGCACCTGTTAACTCTTTGACCGCCAATAACGATCAGTAAAATCACGACGTATGCCGCCATCAACGTTAAATGACGTCAACTAAGTTTTTTTTATTTTATTTTTATTTTTCTCAGTGCAACGTCTAAGTGCAGCACTGCCTGGTCAATGGGTTGTGGAATCAAAAACACTAACTATGGCCAGCAGATGCAAGCATTGTATCTCTTTTTGTGAACGCTAAAAACCTTTGTCATATTAAAGTTTTTTTTTTGATAACGTGGCAGTAAAAGAGTTAATAATGTTCCCTCTAAGCTGCACGCGTGCGCAATTGCGCAGTGCTCTCACCCTATCAGCGCACAGCAAATGTCTGCAGCGCATTAAAAAAATCCAAACGTGAGCTGTATTTACTGTTTGTAGTTTTTGTATTATCTTCCTATAAAGACATTGCAAACTTTATAGAGCACGTGATTAACCGAGTGGTTCCGAAAAATGTGTCAAAAAAATAAAAGCTGCACGCGTGCGTGGGGAACACCCACGTCGTGCCCGTGGGACGTAGCGGCTCCATCCAAAATGAATGGGCAACACAAGGCTATGGTGATTCCGGATAGCGCGTAGGTATACCACGCATACAACAGGACACCATTCCTACTTCCCTTATAGTTTCAATAGCATGCAGTTTGGGTGCACACTCAATTTTTTTTTATTCTAGTATGATTACACAAACACATTCAGCATTGACGAGACTGCAGGCGTAGTTTACGACTTATGAATGATGCTCTTCATGCGTTTCAGAAATGCTAATGTTTTAATAAATGACATGTTTTCCATTATGTTTGAATGGACCAAAGTAACTTTGGTTGTTTAGCTACTAATGCATTGCAGGTTCATGTGCATCCAGTTGGAACAATTAAAACATTCTAAGGTTGCACAAAAAAAAAAAAAAAAAAGACATGAAAAGAAAATAAAGTTGCTCATGTTTATATAAACCGTTTTAAGACTCATTTAGCCTATGCTTAAAATGAGCTGTGTGATTAAAAACAAGTAACAAACTTAGGGCTAATTCTAATTGTGTCACAAATCTGATATATGTTATTTGAATTTTTTGTAACATACATACATCATGTAATTTATGATCTCAGGTGTGCTACTGGTTTGGTCGGCATGTGCATGTTTGATGTTGCCAAGGGCTTAGCTGCTGTATATAAATGGAGTAAGTTTAGTTTACATTTCACAGCCAATTTTGTCCTGCTGGGCTTTTTTCTTGAATTTCATTGTTCTGACAACATGATGCAGACAAAATTTGAGTCGCATTCACAGATATAGCTTCAAAGAGAAGTGTTATAAATGCATTCTAACCAATGAAATATGCATGTAGCGCTTTTGCAGACCAATAAGTCTGTCAACAATACGCCGCCGCACACGGTGGCAATTTCACCGTAGAGGCAGTAAATAACGTGAAAACGCTGCAGTAAAATCTGTGTTTTCAAGTTCACTGGGCTTAGTGGGTGGCAACGTAAAGATGGCTGCCGGTGGCTTCACTTCTCGCTATGGTGAGTCCATTCATATATAAGTCCATGGATGTTGCTCACTGTAGTCCAAGGAACACTCAAGAAGCTCAATATTTTAATATCTACATTTTAATTTTCTCTTCAGGAAATGTTTGTTTAAATGTAACTCAAGCCACAGTCGATGACTTGAAGCCCATGTCTAAATAGTGTTAGATGGCCCAGGGACTGCATGGGTGGCTTCTTGAAACTGCACAGTTGTAGCCCAGACATGAGCTATGACATCAGTTCTGTGTACACTGCATACCTTACCCTATAGTGTATATAACAATGGGCTGTCTGGAACGGAGGTGCCTGCAAACTGGGCCAGATTCATTATCTCCAAATTAGGACTGATATACTCCTGGACCTTGCCTTTGAGGTGCCAGAGTTTAGAAAGTGACTGACTGGGTGTGTTTAGTCCACATAGCTTTGCTTTCAAGATCGAGAGTACATGCCGCCAGTTGTTTGAGGGAGAATTTACATTTACAAATGAGAGACTTAATTTTGGATTATCGTCATCTTCTATGGTTTATTTTTCAGAGCCTCTATTGTCCTTTGAAATAATTCTCCCCGTCTCAGACTCCCAGTCTGATTGCTGTTCATTCATTTTTGGAATCACCTGGTCTGGTCAACTTGCCCTGCCTTTTCTGTGCCATCCAGTCAGAATAGAGTGTTTCGCCTCTGGAATTAGTCAGCGTCTACTCGGTTCCCTTGTCTCCTCGTGTTAGTTTTGGCAGTTTATTGTCCCATGTTGTTGTCTGTTTGTCATGTCATACCAGTATTTTGGGTTCTTAAATATCATATTTCTCATGTCTCCTGCCCTGCATTGTGGGCACACCAGTCTGGACCACATGCAACTTATTATGGCAATGTTGTTACTCATGAACACTAAATTTGCACTACAATTAGACAACTGTGACAAGAGTGTATAAATTCAGGCCTCAAATACATACCTTGCTGGATGACCGTTTCCCCAGCGATGTGTGTGACGGGGAACATGGCATCGAATATGTCACTGAATAGGAAAAAGAGGAAAGGACATAGTAAATATTCCTTGACGCTCACAAGAACACACAATGCGCGCGCAGTTGTTTGTTTGACTGCACAGTGGAATGAGGGGGACAAGAGTGAAGAGCCATAATCACTGTGTTAACTCTGTCATCTGAGGCCATTATTCACTGACTATCATGACGCCTAGCCGAAGACGACGGGCCTGGAACTCTCGATGACCCTGACACCCGCACACACACACGCATACGAACCTGCACACAACAACACGCCCAACTAACTGCTTTATTTATCACTGTTCAACTTTAGAGCCCCCAAAAAGAGGTCAACACACAAAAAGAAGAGCAGTCACTAAAGTCATAATCCATTTGTGACAACAGACAATTATATCTACAATAGGAGCTCGGTGTGTTTAAATACACACAAATGCAATGTTACAAAACATTTCTTCAGCTGTATATTCACAGTTTTGGTATGACATGTTGGCCCAAGACGTAACACTATGTTGTTATAGCACATGATCAAAGGTTTTTTATCTCGGAGGCGCTAAGAAAACAAACCAAATGGCGGCTTTGCAAAAGCACTTAATATCTGTTTCAGCCCGGCAGCGAAAGCACTTGTTCGCCCGCTCCTAATCGGGCCGTTAAAATGCATGAAGCCTCTGCGGATTTGAGTTCCACTGGTAGGATGTGTCGGGGCACGAGGAGGCTCAGTATCCTTCCTCTCCTCTGCTCTCTTGCCTTCGGGCTATTTTTATCTACCTAATCAGCCGCATACCACCCATCGTATAGAGAAATATAGAAAAACAATAAAAGCAAATCAAAGGCACACAAAAATTCACTGAGTGAATCTGGGGCAGGTTTGAGCATGTTCGCGTATGCGTGTATCACTGAATGCCAATTGGAGCCCACCCATCTCTGTCTGAGCATATATTGGCTAAGAAAGTACATGCAGATTAGTACAAAAATTATGTGGGCGTTGAACATGTCTGACTCCACACTAGATGACAAAGCAGCCAAATACACTTTACTACAACACACTGCTGACATAAACGTCTCGATTGACGTGACCCTTGATATCTGCAATATTTCAGGTTGGCAGTATATTCATGAGTGGAAATACTGTTTGTATTTGCTTATGCAATACTGAATAAAGGCAGGTGGATTTACTGCACCCTAAAGTAAGCCTTGACAAGTACTGCTGACAAAGACTCATATCATAAATATGATGCATGACATACTCTCTTTGGGTTTTGTTTTTATTTGTATTTTACAATACAGTGCTATTCCTTCATATTAAAAGGTTGATTTTTGGAGGGGTTGAAACAAATGAATGGCATTTCTATTCATTTCATTGGGGAGAGTTGATTTAGGACGCAAGTGCTAGTTGTGAGCGTGGTCACTAAATCCATTAAACTTGCAAGTCAAGGCACCATTTCATATACTTTTGGAGTGAACAACTTCAGTGTTTGTTTTCTTAAATTGTCCATTTTGGCAATCATTCCTACAAAGTACATCATCTAGCCTAGCGTCACTAACGTAAGTACTCACCTACAGTACATAGAAAGTCATAACAAATGGTACAGTGTCTTAATTTGAGTCAGTTATTTGGTACAGTAAGGGATTGCAGTAATGGAGATGCTCAGCTGTACAACATGTGCATAGAAGTCAGAAGAACATCTGCAGAAGCTCTTTCCTAAGGTCTGTGGTGACCACCTTGTTTCTGGTCATGGATAACTAACATCCTTGTGAATCAAAATACCTTCCTTGCCGAGATTTTCGGCAGCGGGAGATCAGTTTATTAAATGAAGTGAGGAAGACCCTAAATGAGCATTTTTGTGTGGCTGCGGTGATGCATTGTACAACTAATAGGCTGCTCAAGACTCATCGTCACGGTGTGAGGATCAAAAGCAAGTGAACCTGTGCTTAGGTAATTACCCATGACCACTTCTGCTCTCTCCGTACCCTCTGAATGCATCGGTGAGCACAACAAAAGAAAAATTGATGCTAGTAATTACTTCCCCTCATCTTTACCTGTCTCATTTTCCCTCTTCTCTTCATCTTCAACTTCCTCTCAGTCTGTTCTCAATCACATTTTCCCCTTATTCTCCCCTTCTCAGTTACCCTTTCCTCCCCTCTAATTTGCTTGCTGACCCACCTATTCCTCCCCATCACTCGCTCTATCGCCCCCTTCCTGGCCTGACCCAGATGGAGTGATTCGTCTTGTTCTTCCTGCTATCTGTAGCCTCCCCCCGTGACCTTGTAGAAAAGGTAGGGCGGCCCTCGAACAATGGATGTGCTGTTCTGACAGAGAGCAGACAGAAAGGCCACAGAAGACTCTGACTGGGCTACGAAGTTCACCTCCACACGAAGGAGGAGGACAATACCCTCTGTCAATGTGTTACCCACACTGCACAGGACAAGCATGCATGCAATAATTTTCATCATCATCTCAAAGAAACCTTTATAAACCCCACATGGAGAGTCATTGTGCAAAGATTAGATTGTGTGTTTATATTACAGGAAGAATCAGCTTGGGATAATGGCACTTGTATATAAAAAGGTGGCTATCAAGTCAAAGAAGCATCAGTTTCAAGGAAGGACACCAAAAGATGCTGTCACAGGGATCTTATATAAAAAGTGATACGGTGAGAAAGAAGACACCCTTTCATAACGCCCTACATTGTGCACCATTAAATAAACAACTCTTTGAAAGAAACAACGCATCTTCTGTTTTCAAGATGCGGTGAATTCATAAAAGGTAGAATTCTGTTCACACTTGGTCCTGGTTGTGTAAGCCTAGCCTTCACTGTACCATTTTGTCACTTAACCAAATGCTGCCCAGTAAACAGTAATCAACCTCAGGATATCAAACCATTGCATGTCTTAAATTACCAAACACCACACTGTTAAGATTGGCATTATACCCTACAATGTACTACTATCTCATTATGTATGTCCAAATATGGTCAATTTGATACTTTTCACAAATCAAGTATTTTCTACCCTTACTACAGAATTGACCAATTCACCGAGTTGAAAATAGCTCAAGAAAAATAAATAGCTTGAGAAAAAAAAAAACTATTTTATTGAAAGCTCAATTGTCTTAAAAGTGTTGCAAACTGCCTCTTTCCTCACTCTGATAGCTGTGCAGCATTATGTCGTCTCAAGATTAAAAGTATGGATGTTTTTTAGAGGCTTTTGAATACGTCTGTTTTGATAAAAATTGTGCAAGACGGGTGCTGCATCAAAGTTGCATTGACATGAAGCCCATACAGTGTGACAAGGCTTTATGAGCCAAACAAAGCAGTCAAGGCCGTACAGGCCAAAAGTTTGAATACACTTTTATTCAATGCATTTGCTTTATTCTCATAACTGGTTACTTTGTAGATTCTCACTGAAGGCAAAACTATGTATGAACTGATGTGGAGCTAAAAAAAAAAAAGTGAAATAAACGAAAATGACTGGCATTCTTACCTCTGAGAATTCCTTAAAGACTGTCGGAAAACCCTTTCAGGTGACTACCTTTTAAAGCTCATTGAGAGAATGCCAAGAATGTGCAAAAAATTAATTAGAGAAAAGGGTGGCTATTTATGTATGTACAGTGATACCTCAGCTCACGAACATAATTGGTTCCCAGAAAGTGTGTGTAAGGCGAAAAGTTCGTCTTCCGAACATTTATTTCCCATAAGAAACCATTAAAATGAGAATAATCCGTTCCCAGGTCCCTATAAAACATAATTTTCTACTAAATAAGCCTTAAAACTACACAAAAATATACCTTATTTTATGTATAATAAATGTGCTATTGTATTGTAATTAAAGAAATAAACTGTACTGTATAATAAAGTCGTTTTATTTACCTTTGTGATGGTACTTCTTAAGGATGGTAGCAATGGTAGACTTAGCGTACTGGTACTGGGGCGCTAAGTCACACAAACGCACACCTCGTTCGAGTTTTTCAATGATCTCCTTCTTCTGCTCGATCGTAATTTTCTTTAATGTCTTCTTATGCTATGTTCTCACCAAATCCGAAAAGGCGAACTGGAACGCTTCATTTGCGAGCGTTTCACCGCGTAGAGTGTTTATGGAACGGTTGCCGCTCATTCGCGCTTTCGTGCTCACCGGAGCGGAGGAGGCGTGTCCCTTGGTGAACAAGGAAGTGGAGCACTTTAGCGAGTCAACAAAAAGTGAGAACCGCCAACTACTTTCACTTCTTTCCTGGGACTAAACAGCCGTGGCACTATTTTCTTCTTTTTTGAGGTACGTGATAGCACTTTCGCTTTTTTTAGTGGCGCGAACCCCATTGACTACAATGCAAACGCGCCACCGAATCGCCGTCCCTCGCTTTTGGTGAGAACGTAGCATTAGGCTTAACACTAGCCTGTGGTGGGGTCTTTTTCGGTCCCATAATAGCAAAAGTACACTCAATATGGTCCAAAATGTCTATCAAACACAAACCGCGTCCGCACTAAAAGAAAGGGGGTGACGAACTGGGACGCCGTAAGCGTGCGTCAGTTTCTCGTGGCCGCCACCGTGGTGCTGTTCGACCGCGTGGTTTGGTTCGTCCGCCGAAAACTAGTTCGTCAGCAGAGACTATATGCTCGCGAATTTAATGTTCGTGAGGCGAAAAGTTCGTGAGCTTAAGCGTTCGTCAGCCGAGGTATCACTGTATTTATTTGATTATTTTCTCCTTTTTTTGTTAAGTACATAACTCCATGTGTTAGTTGTCATAGTTGTCGTCATAGTTTTGAGGCCTTCAGTGAGAATCTACATTGTACATAGTCATGAAAATAAAGCAAATGTATTGAATGAGGTGTGTCCAAATGTTTGGACTGTACTGTACATCTTGCCAAACTGTATTTCAAAGGTCAAATAGCCATTGTTGCAATATGAAAAAGATGTGTTGACTAGGCTGTAATTGATGGAAATTCATCTGTACGCAAACTTTGTGGCTAACTGGCTCCTTTTTGCACCGCAGGATTTTAGCTATCAATGTTTAACAAGACAGACCAACTCAAATATACTTACTATCTAATAAACAGTGAGTTTCTTACTCGTAGCAACTTTCAATCTTCAGATATAATACTTCAAGGTTCCCATGGAGTGAGAAGTGGAGTTACGACACTTGTCAGATAGTTGAGTGTTCAAGAGAGTAAAAAGATTTGCCCTCAGGGTCTTTTAACACTTTAGACTGGTAAATAATTTGTTCATATAACAGACCAACTGGGAACTGTAATGACAAAATTTGGGCATAGGTTTCTGCCCAACAGCGACAATATACATCGAGTTTGTGATGTACTAGGAGATGAAATTTACATTCCTTAAACACAACAGTAGCACAATCACCAACGTTCATTTTAACCAACTGTGAACACAACTCGAATCTGACTGAATCAAATTTGATTCCATTTGCCTCATTGGTGTTGGTCTGAGGTTTAAGACCTCCAAAATGTACGGTTACAAACTGTAGCCCTTTGTTCACTACAATTTCATACTGTAAATGTGAACAGAAACCAAATAAGGTTTACAAACCCCTCTACAGAAAAGACACATCGTTGGACAACACATCCGTCTTCAGTATCATCCATCCATCCATCCATCCATCCATCCATCCATCCATCCATCCATCCATCCACTACCAGTTATCAGAGGTTGGTTCGCGAGGGCAGCAGCTCTAACAGGGAAGCCCAGACTTCCCTCTCCCCAACCACGTCATCTAGCTCCTTCTATCCCAAGGTGTTACCTGGGCAGCTGAGAGACAGTCTCTTGAGCATGTCCTGGGTCATTCACTCTTCAGGGAGGTGTCCCAGAGGCATCCGAACCAGATGCCTAAGCCACTTCAGCTGGCTCCTCTCAATGTGGAGGAGCACTGGCTTGACTCTGAGTTCCTCCCGGATGACTGAGCTTCTCATCCTATCGAGCCCGGACACCCTGCAGAGTAAACTCATTCTGGTTACTTGTATCTTGTGGTTTTGTTTACGACCCACGGCTCGTGACCATAGGTGAGGGATGGAACATACATTCACTGATAAATCAAGAGTCTCGCCTTTCGGATTAGCTCCTTCTTTACCACGACGGCCGCATCCATTCATTCATCCATCCATTCTCAATAACACGTCCTCTTTAGGGTCACAGCTAAGTTGACTTTGGATGAGAAGTGTACTAAACACTACACTGGTCACCAGCCAAATAGAGTCTTGGATACAACACAAGATATCAAATTCAAGACTACTTATATCATGCTGAATGACATGTTGAAAACCAACTCCTTGTTGTAGCTCTTGGAATCTGCTGGAATGAAAGGCCATGATCTAACTAAAGGCAACTCCCCAGTATTGTGCTCAGTAAACCTTTTGGGTTGTCCTGGGCAATTTCAGTCATTACGCGTCTTAAAAAGTCAGCACATTTGTTGTTATGCCCTCATTCTTCTTTGTCACTCTTACAACAGCTGCTTATTTAGTCGCCAGCATGTCTTCATCAAAACATAGCACAGTAATTACGTCTTGAACTAAAAACACTTTTGTTATGTACCTTAATGGGCCACAATGTTGAGTAACAAAAGTCCTTAAAGGAGAACCCATGAAGAATGTGCTCTCCGTCTGGGTGGAACAGTTTATGTAATCACCTAAACAATCAACAACTGCACCACACGTGGGGGGAAGCTTTCCGAGTTGTGTCTCATCCGAGAGTGCTGCGCTTGCTGGCTTGCCTGGAACAATGTTCAAGTTGTGAGGGCCCAAAGGTTTAATTTTCACAACCACAGATGATAGTTTAAAGTGCTGATTCTGGCAAATGAGACAATAGTCTTTGTTTTGAAAGCCAAGACATTTCCATGATTCACGTCATGGCCTAAGGACACCAAATGTAACCTGCACCAAGATTTGGCTTTATATAATCATTTGCTGCCTCAGGGGCTAAGGCTTTCAATATATACCGTTGTGTCTGACTGGTTGGAGTAAAATTGTTATTCCGATGGCCCTCACTTGTGGCAGTAATGGGGGGAGTATTAAAATATGAAATATTTTGGAAAAGACTGGGACCTCCTGGAGGGCTTCAGGGATGAAGTGTGCACATTATGGATGGCATACCGCAGGAGTTTTTGTTTGGCTGCCAAAGACAGTGTTGTGATTAGTCAGCATAATGCGTACAGTGTTAGGCCACGGTCAACTGCTTTGACAGGGTTGTAGCTCAGTGTTGGGTGATTGGGTGAATGGCGCATATTAGGTTAGACTGTGACTGAGTTCATCACCTTTAGAGGGAGCAGCATTTATGTGGTCTATTTAATCAGTTTGATGGCCTCAATGCAATCACTGCTCATAGGTCATAGTATGTGCCACTGCTAGAAGTCTAATGATGCAAAAATAGATTTTTTTCTAGTGTGAATAATTAACAATAACTTTTCTAGCAGCTGATATCCTAACCCTTTCAAAGATGGTTTATTTAATTTCATATAGTTTCTCTTTCAAACCAAGCCTTTCCAATCTGTATGTGAAAATTGAGATATTTACATGCAAGTTAAGTGAATATTTACAACACTAATGATAGTGGCCGATTGGACAGTTGGGCAACACAGAGTAGATGTTGTACTGCAGTGCAATGGAAAATGGCTTTACGGGGTTGATTAAGTGCTAGTGTAGCTTCATGTCTGAGTATGAAGAAACAAAGAGCCAGAATTACTCATATGGAACAACCCGGTTAACCCACTTAGCTCTGTTCATGTACACACAATTAAATATATTTTTAAGCCTCTATTTCAGTACTAGCTTATGTGTAAAATCTCAAACACTCATTTCGAAGCAGAAAAATGAAACAATGGTGTATAAAAGTTACATAGAGGGAGGGATGCTGTGGATTTTACTTGATATTTGGTACTTGTATTGTGCGGGAATGCAACACGTGCAGCAATGCGGTAGTCCAAAAGATCTACAGCTAAGAGCTCAAGAATGGACAAATATGTGGGAGGAGGCCTGCGTGATCCTCATTAACTTTTGCAACATTAACTCTGAATATAGTTCAACTTGGATGGACTTGTTTGTTTGAAGGTACTTGAAGGGCATTGGCTTGCATGGAGGTCCACTGTAATGTGGTATGTTTAAAACTTTGGAAGTTGAATTTAAGCAGTGGACGAGCAGAGATTCCACTGTGTTAAAGCATGCAACACCTGGCTCTGATGAGTTTTATAAGGGGTGTAAACCTGGACACATCCCGTTGCCCCCAAGTGTCGACATGTGGCGAATAAGGTAACAAAGCTCCTGAAGTCGCACGAAGGAATATAAGCAGGTTATTTGTGTGGCCTGAGTTAATATTTGTTTGTTTGCCTGAGCAATATGTACCTTACAGACTCCACAGGACTTGGATAGAAAAGCAACCGGAATGTGTGGTAGTGTTGTTTTCAAAATTACCATTCCAAATATACAATATCTCAAACTTTTTAATCTGATGATGGCAGAAGACTGGTGAATCATATGTTTTCTGTAAAGTGGCCAATTGGAAGATGACATACCTAAAATGTGTGATTAACAGGTAGCCAACTTTAAACTTCTAAACATCAACGGGGAGCAGCAAAGTTGACTTGTTCACTCGTCGACTAATTGGCACCATTAGTCTGAAATATTGTCTTCTTGATTGAACATCTACAATATTTTGCGATGTGGGCTACTGTCACCGACAGGCCTCAAGTGAAATAGCAACAATGGGAAGATAGCAAGAAGTCCCTTAGGGGTAGATTCACTAAAGGTTTGCATAGCTTTTGCGTGGAGTTAACCGGTAAAAATTGAGCAATGCGGGAGTGTCTAATCCACTAAACACGCGAAGATGGGGCAATTCATCATTAACTGCTCTGCCAACCAGAATGCGCCCCGTTGTGCAAGTGTTTTTTGCGCGTACGGAAATGAGGTCATTTGCATACATTTGGCGGAGAAATTTCCCACCTCTATTCAAATGAGGCTCATTGATAAAAAGCGTCTAATTCACTAATAGCCACACAGAGTTTGAGTGACGCAAACAATGTTTATGGAAGACTGGTGTAAACTTGGCGCTTCCTCGAGCCCGTGGATCATGACAGCCGTCCCCCTCAGGCTGATCACGCAGAGAGGAGAGACAGGAGCGGAAGGTAAACCGGGCTGATTGGCAATCACAGTTGGGGGGGAATTTTGCGATCATTTTTACGTGCCGGATGCATACTGTATGCCCACGTCAACCTCTAAAAATATATATTTTTTTTAATTATCGCACCAATAATTTGTACTTTATGAATGAATGACGTCGTTGTCGTCCTTCCTGCTCACTACACCTCAATGGCGCTAAACGAAGAAAACACTTCTGCACCTCTTCGGTCCAACCTGGCTTTCTGGTAATGTCATCATTCTCGCAACTGTTACTATACTACCGTGTTCTTGGTGCAAATCCATTGCCAGGTGTGGTGAATCAGGTACAAATTTGCTCCCAGCTTTCAGAATTTAGGGGCGTCTTTGCGCTGGGATTAGAGCAATATACTTAGTGAATAGGTGGTTAACAGCGTGCAGTTGTGGTGCAATATTTCGTGCTCTTAGCGGACACAGCGCATTCTTAGTGAATCTACCCCTTAGTTTTGACTTGATGTCGCTGGCAATTTACCAATACTTTGTGAGATGTAATTATAAGACAATACTTCAAAAGATGTACAATGTATGCCAACACATACAGGAGCCCAGAGAAAAAAAGACTGCTTAAGTGGCACTCGATCATTGAAACCATCGACAGCGCCATCCAACTTTATCACCTCTGCACCATGCCCATAACTCGGTGGTGGTGCTTTTCACATTGTCATGTTATGTTGTTGGAGAGGGTTGGGAGAGTTACTTTGGATGTAAACTTGAGGGGAAATTAGAAATCTTCCCTGTTCTAAGGGAGGCGAGATGCAGGGTAGCATGACAGGATTAAACTGTTCGGATGAGGAGAGATGGGGCGTTTGGAAGGTGGATGTGAGAATGTGTCACATCGTGATGAACAAACAACTACTGTACATTAGAAGTCTCAATAGGACTATATATTGATAAATATCCGCCTCATCGTCATTCGTCAATGTTTAAAATTGCCCGATTGTTGTTCTGTATTACAAAGAAACTGAGCAACCAACGGGAAGTCTGAGGCCACCAAATGTTTAAAGGTTTTTAAGTTCTGACTTCTTGATTTTTCCACTGCAAGTCAAAGCCATAAACCATTAAGATTTTGAAGGTCAAACCCAAAATGCTACAAGGGTACCTTAATTATCAACTTATTTTTTTCGAACTTTCAAGGATTATTGTACTGCAGCAAGAGTTTAAATGACATCATTTGAAATGGTCCAAGATGCTTCATGTACATGTTTGCATTTTTGTCAGTGGTTGATTTTTTTTGACAGCATAACATTTTGTATATATTCAGCTGTTTTTCCAACCTACCTGATGATCCAACACACACCAACTGCTGATGTAGCCATGATGTCAGCCTAAAAGCACGACAAACATGCCCAACCCTGCTTCTTTGGCTGTAACTTCCTTTCCTTTTCCATTCCCACATTTGCTCAATATAGTGTTTAGGCTGCTATGTTGTTTTCTTACTGCTTGCAGCATCTATGATTTTCATGCTGTTGACTACACTTACACTTTCTTACTTTCAGGCCCTTTCATTGTTGTTCTTTATACCCTGGGGCAGACAAAAGGAAGCCCCTTCCTCCACCAAATAGAAAAAAAAAAAAGGAAAATCAGGTGCTGACAGGACTTAAGCCTCTACTTCTCTGAAGTGTCAAAAGTGGATATTTGCTTGAAGAAGACAGGAAAGAGAAAGGGAGACACTTCCTCACTTGAATACAAAACTAGCAACGAGGCACAAATGTAGACAAAATTCACACATTCAGCAATATGTCACAGTTGTCATTAGAGCGAGGCCTTTCCGTTATTCGACACTGCCCGTCGATGACGATGCCTACCTTTCGGTGAGTGCAAAATAACACAAAGCCTTGAATTTTTTTTCTTTTTTTTTTTTTTTTTTAGGGTGTGTGTCAATGATTTGAGCTGTGTCCGTATTTGTGGCACGGCTATGCATTTTGAGTGTTGTCCCATAACCACTTTCTTACTCACAAGAAAGCATTGAGTCATCATGACTGACATCTGTCCCAGACGCTCCTCAGCCAGCAATGAGTTACCTTAAAAATATTAACGATTACATTTTCCAACCCGAGACATGATTGCACAACTGGTATGATGAAACACAGACATACCCTGAGACAGAGCAAAAATCATAAAACAAACACTGCACATCACTTGAGGAAATCAAGGTTTATGACTTCATGGAGAAATAGGAAGTACTGAACTGCCATACTGCTGAAGGATCAAACGAGGCGCTGCATGTGTGTGGTCGATATATGCATGACTATATACGTGCCTCATCAGGCACAAAACCTTGACAGTGGCGGAGTAGTAAAGTGCACCGGGTGCACAGATTGGAGCGACATAGTTGACATTCAAATAGCTGAAATTTGACTGACGTAAGGCCTCCCGTGTTGTAAACAGACAGCTTCACCCAACACACGGCCTGTAGACCTGGACAGTGTTGAGCAAGCGGCAAGCACTGTGTATGAAATAACTTGCAACAATGGTATGCACTAATGTTAGCAACTTGCTGACTGGAAACCTCATTTAATTATACTCGGGCCTATATATAAAACTAAGCCAGCTCCTTTCTGGATACACAGAGAACCGCGGCTGTCTCATTGAAAAGTAAATGACGAATGAAATTGCAATTCTAAATATAATACACTTATTATTATGTAAAGCCCATTGTGCCAAGAAAAGCTTTCCAATGTTATGTGTACCCCTGCAGTGGATGTTTGTGCGGCCCCAGGGTTTTCCTGAACAAGAAAGCTTTGTGAAAAGTTTTGTGCTGATGCAATTACAGAATAAAAGACAAGCATGTATGACTTTGCCATTGATAGCTAGCTACATTACCATGTATACAAACGCAAAATCATAAAAACAAAAAAATAAAACCAACAAAGGGCAGCCTAAGGAATCTCTTCTATGAATCATTTGGGGCGAGACTATTACAAGACATTTGGTCCGGCTCAGACAGACGGTGGCGCAGAGTTAATGGTGAGTCAGCAAAAACACAATAACGTAAACTCACATTTCAAAATTTTTCATCAGCCTTCTACTGTATCTAGTAGGGTAGGGATACAACAGATGTTTTACTAAGTTTCATACGTATGTAACGTATACATACGTTACATGCCCGCAAATGCATTGTGACGACGCTTCTCCAATGTTTGTATCCTGATAATAATCCTTGATGGACACACGCCAGTTGAGCAACTCGATAGGTGTACAGTATATTGAGAAGTTTATTCTGCATATACACGTATTACTAAAGATTTGCATACAAATCCACCCACGCATAATCCATCTGTTACACAAACAATGTTTTTTGTTGACATCTTTTGTATGTTTTAATTTGTTACGCATATTGCTGTATCGTCACATGTACACAAGTAGTCAAGGAATAAGAGGCAGTTTGCCATTTAAAAAAAGTTACATTTAGTTAACGGCTAACTTGAAATGAGTTATATCATCTACTACACTACAAAATGCAATTTCAATATCAAAAATAAAATCACAAACTAAAGATATAATTTTCAGATAGAACAAAGTCTATATTTTAATGCACAAAACACATACCGCAAATGTACCAAACCATGATACAAAAACCAAGGTACAGACCGTATCCGTATCGTGGATTACCTGGAACATCCGACCCTTTCAATCTAGTATATGTAGTTTACATTTGGTAAAATTGGGACAAAATTACTAGGACAAGTTGGTCTTTGAGAAACATTGAGAAATGGCCGAAATAACCCCAAGAGTTTCCAGTAATATTTTGCGTAACTGGTTTTGTTATTTTGTTGTTGACTTTTCTGTTTTTGTTGTGCATGTATGTAGGTAAAGTGACACTGGCTGGGCTAAAAAAAAAAAAAAAAAAAGAAAAGTTACACTTATTTACCCAAAATGTATATGTATGTATGTATGAAACATCTACAGCATTAAGTACATACTATTGTAGAAAAGATTTAAAGATGTCACTTAAATATGGGCAATTACAAAAAAAGTCAACTAATATAGTCATCCATGGTTGTCAAGTTTAGAATGGTCTAAACATCTCTAATCTAAATGAAGCGCCACCATAATGGTGGATGCCATTCAACAAAGTGGAGGTCATGGGAGAACGAAGACGCTGTAACTGGACTGTTGTCTGTGCTTGTGCACTGGAACCTATCACGGTAGCATAGACAAAGCAGACGGGATGTATACAATGAGAGGCCATGGGCCAAATCCCGCCTTTCTGTAGGGCGCTGAGCAGCTCTGTCCCTGGCTAATGTGTTCATGTGTGGCGGTCAGTGTATGGGTTGTCCCTCTGGCCCGGTTGCGCTATAGAGCCGCTGAAAGGTTGCAGGAACATCATGTCTTCACCATGGGGGAAAACACACAAGTCGTGGTCATGCACACTTGCACATCGACCCCACATAACATACAATGAATTGATGCTGTCTGGCGTAGGCTATAGATGAATGGCGAGGTCGCATATGAGCTGAACAGCGTTTTTAAATATGCTCTTGTTCCAGTTTTATTTTCATTCTTTCGTAGTCAGCCAAGATTATTTTGCGAGGTGAGATGGATGATTCACCGCTTCCCCACACTGCAGACATTTCATCCAAATCCTGTTAAAGTCTCAAGTGAAAACTAAGAAATACTTCTTTTTTTTACTGTGTTGTTTTTTGCCATGACAAACGTGACCCACCTACTAAAAATATTTATAATTGTCCTATGTTAACCGTTTCGACAATAAATAAACAAACAAAAAAAAACTGCAAATAGCAAATTAAATTCATTTTCCCATTATTTTGTGTATGACAAAGAAAGGACCTGTGGAAGGCAACCGCGGAGTCAGTCGTGCGAAAGACAGCCAAAGACATTCCCATTCTACGAGTGGTTTTTAACCTGGGTTCAATCGAACCCCAGTGGTTCGCTGAGTCAGTCTCAGGTGATCGCCAGAGGTCAACACACTCACAACAGACTCATATGATTCATGGCAATATGCCTCACTTGGCCATCTTTGGCTGCAGGTGATCACGCTACATTGCTGAGCCTATCTGTGCTGCAGGGAATTTGGTGTGCTCAGTAGTCGACTTTTGACTGTTGTGATGGTACGTCGTGTGATTTCTTTATTAGTGTAGTGCCTTCATAAAAAAATAGAAAGTAGTCGAACGGATATGTGCAATATGAATTCACATGTATATCGGAATGCTTGGCGTTCCACAGGGTTCAATTCTGAGCTCTGCTGTTTTCATTGTATCCGCTGGCTCCGGTTTCCATGTTAAGAAAACAGCGGTGGTCGTTTTAAAGTGCTCTATAAATATAGAACTGATTGAGTGATGAAAGTCAGCGTCCTAACGACATGACTCGAAATGCCAAGTTGAGCAATTCAAGTCCAGCACAACTATAGTATCTCACAAAAATAAAGGAACACTGCCTTGAGCTGTTTGAAGATAGGAAATACAAGAACACAAGGCTTTCTGAAAGAGAGCCAGAATTGATGAAAAGGCTACTCTCCCTGCTCATTTTGTTCACCAGTAAACACTATAGCTATGTCTTAGCTTTGAAATTTGAATTTAACTGGTGGAGTTCAGTACCTCCAACAAGGTTATATATATATATATATATATATATATATATATATATATATATATATATATATATATATATATATATATATATATATATATATATGTGTCATTTATCGAAAATAATTTAGCAATTCCTCAAATTAAGGCTTACGGACCCCAGTTTCATAACTGCAGAGGCTGCTATTTGAAGACATACAGCACTAGAAGGATCTTGGCCTTCTGTAACGTTTTTACACCATCACATTAATGGTATAAGCAGCTGAGAAGGCAGCGTTGACTCATTCCTTGCTGGAACTGTCCAGCACAGAAATACTCGTGGGGTACATTTTGGAGGGAAACCCGACCTCTTAACAGGACCTCAGGCGCTACTATTGCTCCATGACTCACAATGGATGAAGTAGACGGGAGCGAATGAGGTGGGGAAGAAGTCTGCGGGCCGGAAGAGGCGACAGGGGACAGGTTGAAACACCGCAAAGGGTATGTGGGAGGACAAAAGTTTCCATCTGTGTGCAATGCATGTGTGCACTTGTACATATGTGCGTTTTCCTGCACAACTTCCAAGGCCGACTGATATGAACAAATTACTATGTGTGCGTTATGTGGTTTGTAAAATGTTAAGCTATGTTAAGATGCATTGGGGGAGGAGGGGATGGGATGGTTGCGGTTCACTCAGGCCTGCAGCTCTCCTGTGGAGAGTGACCTCATCGCTTGGCCCCTGGCATTGTGGCAGCAGCACAAAGCCACGCAGGGGACGCAGAGAAAAGGACTACACGTCATTGTGGGGGGGAGGGCATGGATGCAAGCCTGGAAGTAGACTTCAAGACGAGAGAAAGTCGGGTGCCGAGCGAGACTTGCAAAAAATAGTGGAAAAGAAGACCACCAGGCTCTCGAGAGGAACACACAAAGAGTCAGCGAGGGAATCCTGATGACAAGAAACGAAAACAAGACACAACAGAAAACATGCCAAATTTTTTATGTTCGCGAATGAGGTTGTTGCTGAGACTGCCATAAAATACAAATCAAAGAAGCAGTCAAATATTCTCCACCTGAACACACAGACAAACAACCCCCTCTTAAATGATGGGAAATAACCATAAAGTCAACACACACACACATGCACATGTGCACACGCAAAACTGACAGCAACAATTAGCTCCACTGCATCCTGTGTGTGAATGACAAGACAAGACAATCATTTTAAATGGATGATGTTCTTTTTATGTGCATGACACAATGACTGAAGTTGAAATTATGCATCATCTGTGTGGCAAAAACACCCCCTAGGGGCTGTTAGGTGGTAACAACACACTTGTTAAAAGTCGAGGCTGTGGTCTCTTTCAAGGTTGGGGCTTCAAATTAGGGTTAAAATGACATTAGGATACCAACACTGCGTTAAAAATTTCAAACCACGGTTAGGGTTTCAAACTAGAATTTAAAACCAGCAATCGGATTTTAAGCCTGGGTTATGGATAGTGTTGTTCCGATACTGTTTTTTGGCCCCCGATACCGATTCCAATACCCATCTTTGCAGTATCGGCCGATGCCGATACCATACCGATACCTAAGTTTTTTCTTTTTCTAAACATGAAGAAGCTGTCCTGCCATTGGTTCAGAGCATTCAAGGGCCAATAGGATATCTTAGATCAGCATGCAGTGAGCATGTCACATATTAGTGAATGTTGTGTACGAGCAAGACACAAGATGCTGTATCCAAAGTCCCATATTAGAGTTGGAATTAATGGTATTGGCATGTTACTTGTTAGTAGTCACCGATACCGATACCACTGTTTTAATGCAGTATCGGGGCCTCTGCGGAAACCAGTATCGGTCTCGGAACAACACTAGTTTTATGGATTGAAATCGGGGTCTCAAGCCTGAGTTGGTCTTTCAAGTTTGTCTTGTGGTTTCAAATTAGTTTTTCAAACCAGGGTTGGGGTTTCCATATAGGGTTTTAAGCCACTGTTAGGGTTCTAAATCAGGGTTTTAAGCTTGGGTTAGGGTTTTCAAGTCAAGATTAGGGTTTCAAGTCTGGGTTGGGGCTTCAAAAAACACTGAGGTTTTAAATTACAGTTTCAAATTATGGTTCAGGTTTAAATGGACTGGACTGCTTTATATATATATATATATATGTATATATATATATATATATATATATATATATATATATATATATATATATATATATATATATATATATATATATATATATATATATATATATATATATATATATATTAGGGGTGTTAAAAAAATCGATTCGGCAATATATCTCGATACTACATCGCGCAATTCTCGAATCGATTCAATAGGCGGCCGAATCGATTTTTAAACTTCCATTTTTAATGGAAAAATATTCAACAAAACGTCTTACTTCGGGTTAGGGTTCACACCTTAAGCATAGAAGATGTTATTTTAATGGAACATTAAGCCTTAATATTTTATTTCAATGCTGTTGAACATGAAAGAGATGACAACCTGCATAAAATTGAAGTTTCAGATAAATAAATAATACATTTTCATATAAATCTTACACTCTACAAGCTTACTGATTAGTATTTTCTAAATTTGAATGAAAAAAAATCGCAACAATCGACTTATAAATTCGTATCGGGATTAATCGGTATCGAATCGAATCGTGACCTGTGAATCGTGATACAAATCGAATCGTCAGGTACTAGGCAATTCACACCCCTATATATATATATAGTGCTTTTAACGAGTGTCCTGCGATTGACTGGCAACCAGTTCAGGGTGTACCCCGCCTACTGCCCGAAGCCGGCTGGGATAGGCTCCAGCACCCCCGACCCTTATGAGGAGTAAGCGGTTAAGAAAATGGATGGATGGATGGATGGATGGATGGATGGTTTCAACGACACCATATGGTGCCCAAAGCGCTTTCCAATGGTTCACATTAACACACCAATGGCCGACTGCTGCCACACAGGGCGCTGCCAGATCCATTGGGAGCAAATCCAGTTTAAGTGTCTTGCTCAAGGACACTTCAACATGGTCACCAGGGGTAAGGATTACACCCACAACCTCATGAATGGGAGATGACCATTCAACCACTGAGCCATGTCGCCCTGGTAGAATTTAGATGTATAGGTAAAGGTTTGGAGTAATAGTGTCAAAATGAGATCAATGTTTCAATATTAGGATGTCAAACCTGGATTAATTTTTGAAGCTTGAGTTAAGACTTCAAACTGGGCTGGAATTTCAAATTAGGGTTTCAAACTGGGGTTTGGTATCATATTAAGGTTCCAATCACTGTTGGGGTTTTAAATCAGGGCTTCAAAAAAGGTTTTGGATTAGGGTATTAAAATGAGATTGGGGTTTGAAACCGTTTCAAACTTGAGATAGGGTTTCTAATTAGGGCTTTGGGACAACATAATATTTAAAAATTAGGAATTCAGATGAGGCTAGGGTTTCAAACTAGGGTTTCAAAACTCGATTAGGCTTTGAAAGTTGGGTTACGGCTTCAAATTAGGGATTCAAACCCGGGCTACAATTTCAAATGAGGGTTTCAAGACATGGATTTTTACTTTTTTTTTTTTTTTTTTTTTTTACTGATTTCTTTGTACATAGGCATTTTTTAGTCTGAGTTTTAAGAATTTAATCTGTGTTTTTATTTCCTGCTGTGCATTTTGTTTTGCAACAGCATCTGCGATGTTTTGTCTGAGGGTTTCAAAACAAATTTCGGGGTTTCACAGTCAAGTTTCAAGTCTGTTTTAAAGATTGAAGACAAAGTTAGACTAATCTTGTGGTGTATATTAAAAGCTGGATTTAAACTTAATGCTTCATGTTACACAAATATGAAACATGGTTAAAAAGAAATCAGGCATGCTCAAATCAGAATGAGACCTCTTCCAAATGTGAATTCAGTGCCAATTTTACAATACAAATACAGCTGCAGTGTAAACTGACAGATTGGATGTACCCAATGTGAACCAGATGCCACTGAAATATGGCGATCAGTGACACATGAACAGTTGAACACACAACTGCCCAAAACAACATTAATAATATAATTCTCACCTGCAGTAAATCAAAACTACATGAGAAGCACAGAGCAATAAAAGGGCCACGATGGTACATTAGAGGTGCAATGACCATGAAATAAGATTTTGACAGCAGCCAGTGAATATTGAAAGGGGAAAGAGCCAGTCCAGGCCAACAAAATAACTTTGAAGCTCTTTCACACGTTGCTGGTCTTGAAAGATTCATACGAAGTCTACTTCCATTGGCAAAATATTCCTAATACAACTGTGTGTACTCTTTATCATAGATGCTTCAATGACATCATTGATGAGCAGACTTCGACTCGACTTTCATCACATTATAGCCGATAAAAATAGTTAGTCGTACAACACCAAGTCTGAACGCATCTAATCAGCTAATGTTGTTTTGGTTCGATTAGGCCCAAATGCGCTTGAGAACTAACAAATGTGTTTTCCTGTGCAATTTTTAAAAAACGTTTTATGTTGAGGTATAGATCTTTTTTTTTCGTAAAAGGTAGGAAAACACAAGTTTTCGAAAAATATCATGTGCAAGTGTTGACATGGCCTAGTGGTAAATTAACTAGACCAGAAAGAATTCAAACTTCTAGAATGCGCAATTATAGAGCCTGATCTCATTCATGATGAGATAATGGGTTAGGCGTTCATTTGATATGGTTGCACAGCACTCCACCTCATTGTTGTTTTGTCCTTTCACGCCATCCCATAAATAAACATCCGCAGTAACACCAGATAAGGCCGATCTTTCTCGGGATTTCCCCCCTTTTGCTACTGTTTGTTTAGCCAAGTTTTCCATCACTTGATGATTTATTTATTGTTGTACCTCCTTCCAGCACACACACGCACACACACTGAGTGAGTACACTGAAGATGTTCCCTGTCTGTCAGCAGGGGCTAGTGGAGAAGGTGCAGAGGTCAGGCTTTAGGGGTGAGAGTTCAACTAATCGGTCACTTCATCAACTCATTACTCTGCTTGTTAATTAGAGGATTTAAGTGGAAGGGATGAGGGAAAAGCCACCCCCTTTTTACAATTCCTTTCTCTGCTGCGGCTGTTATGCTGAGTTGAAACAGTTTAAACCGCACAATCTTCCTTGTTTCATTGAGTGTGTGTGGGGAAGGAAAACTAAATAGTTTCCGTACTGTTAGTTACTTAGTACTGGAAAGAAACGATTTGTGGTGTTGTCTCGAGAATATTTATGTAGTTATAAATGGAGGACAATTTCAGCACAATTTAAAGAGATGTGGTCTAGTAATACCACAAATTGCAAATTTACTCTGTGGACTGACGGTGGGAGTCATCATATAGGGGTGAAGCCTGGATTTGTACAAATGTGTTTTTTTTAGAATAATATTCAGCAATGTTACTGACATATTACATTATATGCCAAGAGAAACTAGAGTTTTAGAATTGGATTTGACTCAGTAAGTGGCTGAAAGAAGAAATAGACCTGCAATGTATTGTGAGTCTAATGGGTTTGCACTTTACTATTTAAAGTCATATTTTAACAGATTTTAATCGATCGGCCGGCCGATTTGTCGGCCTCGATTTCCTTAATTTTGGAAGATCAGTGATCGGCTGATCCCTTAAGAATGAACCGATCTTTTCCACCAATCCATCTCGCTCCTCAAAGGTCTAAAAAGGTCAGCCACTGTCCTCTTCTGCTAAGATGACTTGTAGGATTTTCATTTTTATTTGAGAGAACTACTTCATGTGCAGTTAAAACAACCCATTTGTATTATTTCGCCGATATTGTTCAATGTTTTTTGTTTATTTAAAAAAAGAAGAAGATTAGAACACTGAAGGTATATACTGCTTGTAATGAAAAAAAAAAAAAAAAAAAAAAATCAGTATCGACAAAAATCGGGATCGGCAGGTCAGAATTTTTAGAAGATTGAGGATCAGCGATCGGCCGGAAAATTATGATTGGTGCACCCCGATGTCAAACATCATTTTCTTAAAAGTTTATAAATAACATTCACTTATGGAATCATGAAGATGACAGGCTGGCACCCAAGCTACAGCACCACTAAATCTCACTGAACCACACTTCCTGCCAGAGGGGAACTCTGGTTTTATGACTGGGTGCATATGGATGGCCAAAACTGCCTAAATATATAAATAAATGAATAAATGAATAAATAAATAAATAAATATATAAAATCTAAGCACAAAATTAAAACAAAAAATAATATAAATGGAAATAAAAAAACAACAAAAACTATACTAAGTAAGTAAGTAAGTAAGTAAAGGTAAATAAAGGTAAAAGGGAATAAAAATCAATAATATGAATATATAATATACTAATTTATATTCGCATTTACTTTCACTTTCATTGATTTATTTATTTGTTTTATTTTGGAAGTTTTAGTACTCCATAGTTGCAGCCATCTTGGCAATGGCATTTGGCCTGGTTGCACTGATTACTTCCCTTACATGTCAAAATTGGAGCAAAACCTTTATTTACACCAGTATTCATCTGGAAATATGCCCTTGTTGCCTAATTTTCTCATTAGATCTGCACAAAGACAAGCAAGCAAGACATTATATTCATACTACAAGTAGGAAAGGGTTGAAAAAGAAAACAACATGCATTTTGCTTTTGCATGAGATCCACGACTCTCTCTTTCATATCACTTGAATAGGAAGTTAGATAAGGAAAGAAAAGGAATGCATGTTTCAACAAATGAAAAGTTGACCACATCCCCTGACTCGATTGTAGAATCTGCATGTTAATAGGGAAGTGGTGCGCATACAAGCAGGCTAGAATCAGAGAACCTCACATTTGTCTCATCACAGTCTTCGATTGGAATGATTTTTGTCAAAACAGCTATTAGATAAGCTGAAACCAACACAGACAGAACAATTACGTAACTGTAAGATAATAGTTTTGGTCAGTGTGATAACTAAAGTTTCAGGGCGGGATGTTAGCGGCGGTGGCTTAGCACCTGTTCCTGGCTTATCTGGGGTGCTTGTGTGGGCATATGATAATGAGGTCATTACAGAAGCTAATCGTGGGCCCGTGGAGAGGAGTCCACCCAGCAACCTGCTGGGAGCAATGCTGGCCAATGTCAGAAGATATTAAAGATAAGTACCATCAAAACTGTTACTCATATTTATAGTTAAACCATGAATTCATAACTGATGGTCTTTTTGTTGTTGTTTTTACTTTGTGGGCACATTATGTGTTTTGTGGTCCATTTACAGTATGTAAGGAAGTTCTTTTCACCACACTTTAATTCACCTGAGACATGTACAGTACTTTGTTAGATACTATTAACTGATTGACAACAGAGCTCAAACTGGCTCTCCAGTTAACTATGAACTAAGATAATTATGCATGTTTTCTTGCATTTAAGAGGATGCCCTCACTGACATGCATTGACTAACCTAAAGTCAACATTAAAGGTGCAGTCTGCCGGATTCACTCAGGAAAATGCACTTTTTAAATACAGGATGTACACACTTTAATTTTCTCTCAGTCTACACATCTGTGTTTATATTAATCTTTGGTGGTGATTTCATCCTGAACCCCCACCCCCACAGCCTGTATTTTGCCATTTTATGTTTGTTTTGTAAACATCGGGCTGTTTCTGTGGAAAGACAGTGTTTACACCCCTCCAGCCAATCGCAGAACGGGGGGTATCGCAAACCGGGCCGGGCGAACGTGTCGACTGCGTGACGTCACTCCCGCGGCAATTTGAAAGCACGCACGGATTTTTTTTTCTTCACTCACTTATTCACACGCATAAGCTTCTGTGAGTGATTGAGTGAAAAAAAATAATAATCTGTGTGTGCTTTCAAATTGCCGCAGGAGTGACGTCACGCAGCTGCCACGTTCGCCCGGCCCCGTTTGCGACAAGCCAACATAAAAAAGCCCCCAAACCCCCCGAAAAGCCCCCCCCCCCCCCCCCCCCCCCCCCCCCACCGCTCTGTGATTGGCTGGAGGGGTGTAAACACTGTCTTTCCACAGAAACGGCCCGCTGTTTACAAAACAAACACAAAATGGCAAAATACAGGGTTTTAGGACAAAATCACCCCCACACGTTATACAAAGCCCATATTTATAAATTGAGAAGTAGTTTATTTGTTTAAATCCTGTATTTAAAAAGTGCATTTTCCTGAGTGAAACTGGTAGGCAGCCCCTTTAAGTGGCCACCACTTATGTCGGGCGAAACCGTTAAGGCCAATTTATTAATAAGTCCCGATGCATTCTGGGAACCACAGTAACATAACCACATAACCGTATGGTGCTGTGGGTTCCATGTTAAAAAAAAATAATAATCAAGGATGCATGTTCTGTATTGATTGAAAACAATTTGGTGTCTCAAAAAAGGGTTGTAAAAATTGCTTGAGATATAAGCAAGTTATGATTTCTTTTACTTAATAATTTCAAATCTCTCCCAAAAAACATACATGCGCAATGCCAGAAATATACAGGGCCAGTGTTGGTTCTGGCAGGGCCACCACAAGTTGGCCCAACCGAAAAGGCTTAATGTAGAAACCTGCTATGCATGGGTCAGTTGCTAGTTTCAAGGTTATGTAATAAGTCACACTTTCAAAATGTATGTTTGCACATTTTATGCACTGTACATTTTAAATAATTTCCTGTTTTTGAACAAGTAAATGACTTTTTGTATCTGATTATTTGATAATTGAAAAAAAATTTTTGGGACAATCACAAGATTAATTGATTATTAAAATAATCATTAGTTGCAGCTGTAAAATATAAGCAATAATTGGCAGATCTCACTCAGATGTTCGTAATGGGCAGAATCAAATTCTAAAATATTATGGTAATAACTGTACCTCACCTATCCTTATCAGCCTGTTACTGCTAAACTTATTTCACATCTTCTTTATGATGGTGTAAAATAATAATTGAGCCATCAGTCGGGCGGCACATTAGACAAATTCTTGCCTTCATTGCAATGTTTCCATAAGTTCAGCTCAAGGAGGAGAGGAGGATTTGAGCTTAAAGTCCGGGAAACCCTGCCCTAGATGATGACTGATAAACTACCCAGCCAGCTATTTGCAGGATGAAAAAGTGAAGGGGAGTGAGTGGAAGAGAGAGGACAGTCAGTCTCCATCTGTTAACATGCGTCAGGCCTCAACAGCTCTGGCACGACTTGAGTAGCCAAAGAAGTTCACACATCATCAGCGGAAACCACAGAAGGAATCAGCGAGCAAAAACTTCCTGTTTTAAAGACAAACTCAACTTTGTTTTTCTCTCCTTAGTCAATGACAAAATAATACATATAATTGGTTTATTTCTTTCAGACACTATGAAGCAATCTCTTCTTGCGATTTGAGGGGGATAGAGTCCGAGCCCTCCCAGCGCTGAGGACGTAAGATGGAGTCCAGGCTTTGGCCTTCCTAGGTGGAGTTTGCAGGTCCCCCCCCCCGTGCCTGCGTGGGTCTTCTCCGGCGGGCACTCCGGTCTCCTCCCACATTCCAAAGCATGGGTGGCAGGTTAATTGGGCGCTCTGAATTGTCCCTAGGTGTGTTTGTGAGTGTGCCCTGCGATTAGCTGGCAACCAGTTCAGGGTGTATCCCGCTAACTGCCCGAAGCCGTCTGGGATAGGCTCCAGCACCCCCACCACCCTTGTGAGGAGTAAGCGGTTAAGAAAATGGATGGATGGATGTAATTGTGATTACCCTCAAATATTCTAATTGCAATTTAATAGGCAACTTTTTCCCCTCTTCCTGCTAACTTTTTAACACACACAAACAAATTAATCTGTATTAGAATTAACAATATTAAATTTATTACACATAAATATTTTGGTCTCATAGACAATGTTCCCTCAAAGGTGCTCACCTGAACAATTGCGTAGTGTTCCAACCCTCTCAGCGTACAGCAAATTTCTGTTACGCATTACAAAAAAAAAAAAAAAACTAACCTGAGCTGTATTTTTATATTATCTTCCTATGAAGACATTGACAACTTTACTTCTTAGCACATATGGTTGATTGAGTGGGAATGATGTAAAAAACAACACAAAAACAAAACAAAAAAAAACAAAAAAAAATACAAGGCGAACCCATGTCGTGTAAACATCATGGGACGGAACGGCTCCATCCATAATAAATTGGCAACAACCACGCACACAACAGGACACTATTCCCACTTCCCTTAGAGTTTCAAAAGCAGTTTTAATAGGGTGCACATTCAGTTGTTCTCCTGCAGTCTGAAGCATGCATACATTATAAAGTCACACTCAGCAGTGACGAGACGACAAGCGACACGCAAACTGCTCCATTCAGCAAGTCCTAATATGGGCACAGTTTACGAGCCCATTAAATAAGGCTCTTCACGTGTTTGAGAAATGTTTGTGTTTTATTAAATAACGTGTTTTCCATTATTTTATTTATTTATTCTTTCATTATTTTAAATTCTACAAGTTGTTTTTTTTTCTTTTTCCAAACTGCAGCCTTTGTGATTTGAAAATTGCTTTCTACTACAATGTGATGTTTTGAATTCGATTAATTGTTCAGCCATAATTAATATCTCTATTTGTTGCCAGAACATAATTTCATTCACACCTCCGAAAGTATATGGGGTACAAGAGTCATAAGTTCAGAACGGAAGCGAGTGATGCCAACTGTAAAGAGAGACAAGAAGTCATCATCAGCAAATTGCCACCAAGTCCGTGAAAGACTGCTCGCTGCATTTTCGCCCACAAATCCCACAACAATTAAACTCTTGTTCAGTGGTTGATGTTAGCTGTGATTAGCCTGACAGCAAACATGACAGCCGGTTGAAAAAATACCCAAAAACTCATCATTTCATGGACTTGTGACAACACCATTACATATCTCGCTGTCCTTATTAAGCCCTTGATGCTTTATGATGGTTTCCACTGCTGCATAACGCTAATCAGCGACATCAGCCACCCAAGTGTATGTTTTGTTTTTTTCCCCAGACTGTCCCCATATATCACATGTTACACTCCTTACTGACATGCAATCAGAGGCCTGGCTTGCCTGTGCCAA